>NC_032010.1:13764648-13774966 GCF_001865875.1 Lupinus angustifolius
ACCGCTATTCACACCAAAGCCCTATTCTGGAAAATCACTCAGTTAATCGATTAAAGACTGCCTTAATCGATTAAGTCGCACAAAATTAACATTTGCTGAATGACTCAATTACACAGTCACTTACATATTATACAGAAATTATATATCAGATATATTTGAGGATAAGGGTAAGAAACAGCCTGCAACAAGGTTTTTATTCTGGTTCGTTTTGCAGTCCACTGCAGAACTACATCCAGTCCTCCCTTCTGATATGGGAGATTTTCTTCACTAAAAATTGAAGTCAATGTATCTTACATACATACTTCCAATTACAAGTTCTTGAACGCTAGCTTCTTGAATTCCCAGAACCTCTACCTTGGTTTGACCTTACCCAATCGCCTAGGAAAACCTTTCCTACGATCCAGCCCCAACCAAGAGTGTTTTCTAAACTCAAGACCTCCAAGTCTTGGTGAAGACTCTCTGTTGAAACTGATTAAAACTGTTTTCACATTAATCGATTAAAGCGTTACTTAATCAATTAATTGTCATATTTTCAGTTAAGATATTAATTGTTAAATTACTTATATGTTATGCTTATCAACTATATATGTTTTATCATTATGTTATGCCTAAGATGCACAAATAACATGTATGATTAATGCATGAACATATAATAAGCTAGATGGCATGTCTCATGTAAATGATATGATAGTTTTTAGAACTTGTGAGATTTGCATCTAGGTTTACCTAACCTAGACTCAATAACTAAGACACATATCTAAGACTCTAGTTTAGACATGAAGCTCTTGAATCTTTGGGATGTTGATTTATTGAGTTATCTTTAAGCTTTCACTAATTCCTTTGTCTTCATCAAAACATAGGCAAACTAAATGTTATCTTGACACTTTGCACTTTCAACTTCTACATCTTGGAATGGGTATGTTGACTTCTTTGGAACCAATTTAAAGGCCTTTGGAATTCATATTTGAAATCAATCAGCCATACCAACTTTCTACACACATTTTTCAAACAACTTATGCAAATTTCATGCTTTGCTAAATTGTCGTCTAAGTGTTTTCATATAAAGTTTTCTGCATTTGATTTTTTATATAGAAAATACTTGTGAATTTGTGTATTACTTAGAGTCATTGTCTTACAATGATTGAAACCTTAACCATTTCAAATTCATAGAAACCCAAAGACCAAGACACAAGTTCTTCATTTGTCAAAATTCTGTAAATTCACCATCGGGTGTGGTGAAGGGAAAGAGTGATAATTTAGAAGTGGTGTACTTCTAAATTGGTGAGTAATAATCTAAGACAAATTCTTAGAGTTAGATTTTTTTATATTAACATTCGTCATACAATTAATCTTTTGTGGTTTGCAAGAGTACCAGACGTAGCCTTCGGTGGATAAAAGGTGAACCATGATATATAAGTTTATCTTTTTTCTCTTACTCTTTTAGATTATGCCCTTGATTTTTATAAGTCTTGTTTAGCATATCTGATTAGTATATTTTTAAGTGTAGCAAAAATCTGCATAAAGTTGCAGAAAAACCAGAAAACTAATTCACCCCTCTTAGTTTGCCACCTAGACTTATAATTGACACCAGAGCAAAGGTTGAGTAAATTATTCCCTAGATCCTAACTTTCTAAGGTGTCCTCTATGTCCCTTATAGGAAACAGATCCAACATAAACCGTCCTCCAAGATTTTTTGTAAAATGCTATAATTTTTGGAAAATCCGTATGAGAATCTTTATCGAGTCTTAGGATTTAGACATATGGAATGAAATAGAATAGGATCCATACTTTTCGAGCGTAGTTATAAATAGAGTTAAGAAATCCAAGCGAAAATATTTCTAGAATGATGAGGGCAAAAAGAAAGTCTAATGCCACCTGAAAGCCAAAATCATAGTTACCTCTTATTATGCAAAAATGAGTTTTTCTTAGTACCATATTGCAAATATGCTAAGGAAATGCGGGATACTCTAGAAACAACTCATGAGAGGACTGAAGAAGTCAAGAGGTTAAGACTCAATACTCTGTCACAGAAGTATGAGATGTGCAGGATGAAATCGAGAGAGAATATTCTCGATCTCCAAAAACGATTTACTCATCTTACCAATCACCATAATGCTCTAGGAAATGTCCTATACAATATTGACCTTAATCTTAAAGTTCTTATGTCTTTAACTAGAATTTGGAAACCAAAGGTAACAGTCATATAAAAAAAAGAAGTCTTTCAAAAATTTCCTATGCTACTCTTTTTGGTAAATTGCATGAACACAAATTGGACCTCGCCTAACTTGAACAACATGGAGAACAAGAGATGAAACACAAAAACATATCCTGAACGGTGAAGGCAGATTCATGTGATACATATAGAGAAGAGTCAAATTAGTATCGAACGAAAGACATGAACATGTTGGTCAAGAAGTTCAGCAAATTTCTCAAAAGAAACAAAGGCGCCAAAGCTGGCCCAAGTAAGAGATTCATAAGGAACAATGGTTCCTATCGTCCCTTTAATCCATATTCCATTTTTTAAAATATTAATTTAGTTTTCATTTGATATTGTTTATTTAATTAGTATTACTATTATTAAATTTTTTACTTCACTTTCTTTATTTAATTATTAAACTATAAAAGAAAACATTTATTACTATTTATTTAAAAACCAAATATTTAATTTATTAATATCAAAAATGGAAAAAAGAATCAAATAAATAGAAATAAGGAAAGAATTACGTATGATTGTCATGTGTAAGTTGATATTAGCGAAATCTATATAGTGGTTGATGATAGAGAGTGCAACATTGGTGAGATGTTTAAGTCAACGGGTGGCAATACCAGGCACGTGACAATCACGAGTTGTTGCAAAACAACACATAACAGATCATATGGTGATAATGTGTAAGTTGATATTAGCGAAATCTATATAGTGGTTGATGATAGAGAGTGCAACATTGGTGAGATGTTTAAGTCAACGGGTGGCAATACCAGGCACGTGACAATCACGAGATGTTGCAAAACAACACATAATAGATCATATGGTGATGATGTGTATCGATAACAAAGGTAACACTTACTCGAGCAAAGTTGAATCAAGGAAGTGCTAATGTGAGCATGATATATAAAATGAGTTTCTTTATTTCTCCAATTATTCTAATGTCTCTTTAGTGTGTTTCTATGAGACTAGAGGATCTATTTATATTTAAAAATATGGGTTATTGGCCAATCAATATTCTGTGAATATGCTACAATTTAAATAGTGAAAGAATGTACTTAAAATTTGTTAAATTTTAAAAGCTTTTTTATTTTTATAAAATGACTAAGCTACTTTCTAAATTTACTTTTTGACCCACTGCCACTTTATTGTATTGTATTGATAAAATTGTCATCCTTTGTACAATTACTAAAATAAAATGTTTTTGAAAATTTATTTTGATTAGGAAAATGACCCAAGTGCCCATATTTCAAATGGAAATTAATAAAAATAAGTAATAACATTGTCTCTATGGAAATTATCAAAATATCTCTAGTTTGAGACGAACCTTTTTTTTTTATAAAGATTGAGAAGAACCTTTAATGATATAATAAAAGCATAAAAAGTAAGGTGATAACCATAACTGATAAAACTAATTATTTAACTTTATAAAATCATAAATATGACCATTTTGCCTCTATTTATATAAAAATCATTAACAACTTTATAAAATCGTAAAAATTATTATAATACATCTACTTGGATAAAAACTCATAATATATTTATAAAGTCATACAAAATATAATAATACCCATAAATAAATAAAAAGATTATTTAACTTTATAAAATAAGACAAAAAACAACCAGAATGTCCCTTTTGAACAAAAAAATACCAGTTTGTTCTTCATCCTTCTCTCTCACTTTAGTGTGCAAAATAAGTTGGACAAAATTAGGTGTCACCATGAAAATAGGAGCAATTGAACCCTCCATAGCTCAATCTCCAATGTCAACAAATGGAACCCCATCCCCAGTAGACGTAGTAAAAAACAGTTTATCAAACACCACATGAACATCAACTATAAAGTTTCCCCATTGTATTTTTTATGCCTTGAACATCCTCACCCAGCATTATCCACTTGAAGAGAAGCTATGAAATTTCTCTTCCTATAACTAGCAGCACATCCATGAAATATTCTCCACCTGCTCTCCCAATCAATAGTTTAAAACGCCACCCACGAACGCTACCATCCAAAAAGCCTCACAAAAATATAGTCAATAATTTCAACTTTCTTCTCCTCTCATCTAAAAATTGAATACCTTCATAAACCACAAAAGCGCAATTTGTTTCTTTTAAAGAACTTCCAAAAACGCCGTACATTTTAACACAAAACCTTCATTGACAACCTCTATTTTGCCTCCTATAGACTATTGCATCTCGATTTCTTGCCTCCTTTGTAATACAAACTAATTCCTTCTCTTGTTGTAAAATACTGACTCTGACCGCTTTACCCTATACACATAACTCTCTTTGCATCTTGCTTGTCTTTCTTCAATTTAAAAATTATTAAATCAATCAATCCCATAGGGAACCTTCTTGTCCTTTAATATGAAGTTGTCAATTCCTTTAAATGAAGATATAATAATCTAAAAGACGAGTTGTATATAACAATGTATGTTCTTTAAATTTATGGGGCTGGATTCCTTGAGCATCAATGTTGGCATCAATTTCTGGATTTATGTGTATATTAGATATTTGATCCTTTGAAAAACCAATTAAAAAAGTAATTTCACGTGGGAGTAGAGAAATGGTGTTTGGATCTGGAATCTCAAATGGAAAAAGAACCTATTCCTTTGGGAACAAGAGGAAGTAGTGGAACTCGTAAAACCTTCTTGATGATACAAGACTTGAACATGACTCTAGTGATCGGTGGTTTTAGATTCATGAGAAGTGTGGACAGTACTCGGTACATAATGCTTATATATCAAGTGCTTCAAAAGAGGAGTCTATTGGTGACAATGGTTTCTATAGAAGATTATGGGCTTGCAATGTCCCATCTGATGAGGTGTTTAGCATGGAGAATATCCTTAGATGATGTGCCAACAAAAGTGAATCTATTTCGACGAAGTGTCTTAGGAGATTAAATAACATCTCAATATGTGTTTTCTGGCGTATTGGATGAATCAACAAATTACATGTTTTTCTCGTGCTCTAAGTCTTATTGTGTTTGGCAAAAGGTTTGGACTTAACTCAATTATTTTGAATGATGTTAAAAGTTACTTATCTTTACATGCTAATATATTATGGATGGAGAACAAACACAAACAAAAATGGATGTTGTTTTTGTTTGTTGCTATTTGGAGAATTTAGTTTGTTAGGAACAAAATAATTTTTGAGAACTCTCGGTTTCATTTTGACGAGGTAATGGATTTAATTTTCTTAAATCTAGGAATCTTCTCAATGTTCATTACCTTAGTTTTAGAATCTCTTGTATGGAGTGGGCGTTGAACCAGTTTAATTGTATCTTTGGTTGTATTGTTTAAATAATTTATAGATAGGAGTACTAATTGTTCTCTTAAAATTGGAAATATCTTCTTAATAAATTTCATTGCTGAACAAAAAGAGTAATTTATATGAAAAGAAATAAGTAAATTTCATTTTAGTTATAGGTTATGATCAACAAAGAAACTAAAATTGTTTTTGAAAGTTAGGTGGGAACAATAAGACTTAAAATAAGAGCCATAGAAACTTAGAAGAGTGCTATATATTTTATTCCATAAAAGCTTCCATATATGGAAACATATAACAACTAAGCCTTAATTATATAAGGTAAAGTCGACTTTTAAAAGTAAACTTTATTATTTTATCAATAACAAACATGTCTCTACAATCATTAATGAAAACAAGATGAATTTAAAAGTAAATTATTGGTAGCTTTGCCTTAAACGTTATTGCATATTGTAGAAGTTGGCTTATTTGGATCCATTGAAGTTATATTGATTTGTTTCAATATGATATTTTTGCACCCTATTTTAGCACAGTCCAATACAATTGCATTCTCAGTGGTACATGTTCCATGGATATCACTAAATGTGACATCACTCACTTTTATTGCTTGGGGCTGCAACCAACTGAGAAATGAAATTATACATGCTTATAGATAGGGGATTTACTTATTCAAAAAGTAAATTTAAAAAACATATTACACATCTTAGCATTTTATTCTAGAGAAATCTAATCATTGAGAAAATTTAATTACAATTCAAAAAGAAAATAAAAATAATTATTGAGAAAAAATATTAACCTGTTCCTTACTGTGAGCATAATGTTGGTCAATATAAATAGGGTAGTTTGTTTGTTTGACACTAATATGCTTGAAGCTGACTCTCTGGACAGATCCTTTTGAACCTTTCATAAAAGACAAATTTTTTGTTAATATATCAATTTCAAGATCTTATTTAATTATATATATATATATAAAGAAAGTTTCTTTTATTTCAAAGCCTTACTGCCCAGGTCTTGATTTTAACTCCTCCATTAGCTCCAGTGATACTGCAATTCCGGATATGAATATCACTTACATAATCCTCTTGTCCATGGCCACCTACACTCCCAACACTAATTGCAAGAAATTAATAGAATTATATTTCATATTAAGAAATGTTCAATAGCAAATCTTCCACTATTTTAAGTAAAATGTTTCGATGCTTATTTTTATATCTTTAGGAAAAGTTCAATTTCTCTCTTGTTTTTTATTTATTTATAAACATGCATGACTTAATACATAATATTATTCGTAAGTGGTAATGATGTGTATATTGAAAGTGCAAAGTGTCAAGGATTGCACTAGCAATGTTTTGTCTTTGCTTTGATGAAGACAAGAAATTAGTTAAAGCTTGAGGATGGTTCAACAATCAACATGCCTAGAACTCATTGGTCATATCTAGACTAGGTTATATCAATAGAGTTATATTTCGAAGTAATCTGGGATGTGTGCCTTAGTTAGTGAGTATAGGTGAGGTAAACCTAGTTGCAAGTCTCGCAAGCCATTATAATTGTCATATCATATTCGTGAGGCATAACATCTAGTTTATTATATGTTCATGCATTAATCATACATGTTATATGTGCATATTAGGCATAATATAATTGCTAAAACATGTATAGAAGTCAAGCATAACATATAAGTAGTTTACCATTTAATCACGTTTTGATATATGCTGGTTAATCGACTAACGTGGTGACTTAATCGATTAACGTGGTGACTTAATCGATTAACGTGTCTGTTTTCTGTTATAATTGTTTTATATTTTAACTGCATAACTGAAGGCAACGGTTTGAAGTGTCAAATCTGTTTTGTATACGTTCTGGCAAATTGCAGAAACGTGTAGCAATTGCATACTATTGTTTAGAATTTATTAGAGAGCATATTTTCGTGATTTACTGTATAATAGGCAGGAAAGAGATGCATGTGTGAGAAAGAGAGATTAACATGCTTAGTTGATTTTGTTCATAGTATATTGCATGTTGTTTTCATGTGCTTAATCTCATCCATTCTTTCTTGCATGTTCATGCATTCTTATTAAAGATTTTAAGCGAAATATTTTGTGTTTACGGTTTTGTATTAACTCACATATTCATGATGGCTTGTGTTACTTGAGAGTGAGTTTATATTTGAGTTTTTCATTGTTGTAATTTAAGCATTTTAGTACTTGGTAAAACTCTGTTTTTTGTATACTGTTTTTGTACTTTGGGTTTAGTCTCTTGGTGTCTTACCACCATTGAGATAGAGTGAATCTTCTCCAAGACTAGGAGGTCTTGAATTTAGAGCGTGGATCTTGGCTAGGGCTGGATCGCGATAAAGGTTTTCTCAGGCGATAGGGATAGTCAAACCAAGGTTAGAGGTTCTTGAAATTCAAGAAATAAGCGTCTAGAGTCTTGTAATTGAATTGGTGTATGTGACAATACAAAGTGTTCAATATAGTGAAGAGAAATCTCCCAATATCAGACGGGGAGGCCTGGATGTAGTTTGCAAGTTGACCCACAAACGAATCAGGATAAAAATCCATTTGTGCAAGTTGTTCTCTCTCAATCTCTTTTATAATTCTCACTGTTTTAATTAGTGTTTGAAGCTGATATTTTGCATACTGATGCTTCGCTATATCCTTGTTAATTATGCATAAAAGTATCTGTTGTATCCCTGCTTGTTTGTTGGTAAATAACTGTGCAAGAAGCTGATCTGGTAATTTTGTTTTTGTTGCGAGTTAATCGATTAAACCCACTGGTTAATCGATTACTTGGCTGTTTTCCATAACTGGGTTTTGGTGCGAGAAGCGGTAATTGATAACCGCTACACCTATTCAACCCCCTTCTAGGTGTGTTTAGGCCACTCATACCTAACATATATTTTTAATAAGTTTATTTTTGGGACATCACCATATATACATATGTTGCCGCACCATGATGAATATTTTTTTATAAACCTGATCGCCGTGACCAGGTCTACATTGAATATTGCTTATGTTGAGAAATTTTGTGCCACCTTTAATAGCAATCCAGTCATCACCTATATAAACATGACATAAAATTATACAGCTAACTGTAAAGCATTGATCAAAAATTGTGTATTGACTTAGAGCAAAATAAAAGTTTATAAACATGAGGGTGAAGCTTTACCAGTTCCAATAATAGAGCCACGTATGATAATTCCTTCTACGTTTGTGGTATCAACTCCATCAGTGTTGTGATTATGTTCTGAGGCTCTTATAGTAACACTTGACATTATAAGGTTTTTGCTGTGAACAACTTATATATGAAATCCAAGACCATTAATATGAGTAAGTCCACTTAGTTGAAGACCATTGCATTTTTGGAATAAAAGTGCCTGCAAATCAAATGCGGAAAAATATTAATTAAATATTCTCCACAATTTTTTTTCTAATCCGAAATTTTATGGAAATTGTTTCTAACCGTTGGTTTATGTTTGCATTCAGTAGTGAGCTGCAAGTTTGAAAATCATGTAGTTAGAAGCTTACTTTTACAATTATTTAAGCACAACACCAAGAATTAGATTACCAAATTAGTTTAAGAAATAGCTTATTCACAAGCTTTCCTATTTAATGCAAAAATTATAACACAATACGGAAATGTTTTATGTCATCACTTCTCCCCTTTTTGATGATGACAAATTCCACACCAAATCTACCAAATGTTTGTTTGGTGAAAAGCTTGATGATATAATCAATTTTGAGAGATCAGGTTCAAGTTATGTATTTGACATTCAAAGTGTGCTGCTCCCCCTTTCATTATTCTCTCCTTTGTCTTCTCCCTCTTTATTACTTAGAGAAGTACTCTTGGTAGGTAGCATAATAAAAAAGTTCATTTAACAATCATTCTCAACAACCTTTTCTCCTTAATAACCTGTATACATCAACAACAAATAAACAACATTTCTCCCCCTTTTCACATTATCAAAAAGGAACAACTAATTAACATAGTCAAAAGTAAGAAGAGATATAACAATTTATTTTGAAGAAACTGTATTGATTGATTAATTATTAGCATAATCAATAACTAGTTTGGAAAGCTTAAACGAATGCACTATTTTCTGACTCTAAAACTGAATATTGACAGATTTTGCATGACATATTCATTTTGTAAACAAATTAGGCATGAAATGATTAAACATATATGTATGCCACTTGATTCATATTTCAATCATTCAATTATAATACACAATTAAGACATTTTCAAGATTCACGCAAAAACAAATTCCATTTAACATAATTAGCAAGGTTCCACATAGTTACAAAATGCTAAAAGAAGGTACAGTCATAACCATGAAATGTATTTGATTCAAAATATAGATGTAAGCCACAAAACAATAAAAATTGAATTTCCAAAAAAATTGAGCACATGTAATCGATTACCAAACAATTTAATCGATTAAAATGATTTATTTCAAAAAGGTTTAGCTTCTTGAACTCATTTAATCGATTATACTGAGGGTTAATCGATTAATGACAAAAATTTGACAATTTTAAGCACAGATTTGAGCTTACTAAGACATGGCACTTTCAAACAGAATTTTGCTTTGATACAGATGTACAAGTCATGATAGCACTTACTATGATATCACATGTAATGAATTGAGTATAACAATAAGATATACTTTTTAGTTCAAGTGTACTCAACATCAATAATTAATTTTGTCACCTTGTTAATAGACTTACCTTACTTACCCTTTGGTGATAGGTCAAACTTACATTGATCTACTCACCAACCTTGTGCCTAGAACATCTTTTGTTGATTTATCCCTTGATGCTCAAATGTCCTTTGGCACACCTGCAAACACAATT
>NC_032010.1:13775066-13776768 GCF_001865875.1 Lupinus angustifolius
AATATCCTTTGGCACACCAAATTTTCTAATAAAACTTGTAGTACATGTGTGACCATGTGTACCACAATAGAAACAAGTATGCATGTTATTATTTGACTTCTTATGCATATGAACTACTAGATTTCTATATGGTCTATTCTTAAGTTCAAGTTTATATACTATTCCATACCGGTTACCAACGTTTCTTGTATTAGCAAGCAATGTGTTAAGGTTTTATTGACTATATGTGAACTTTGAAAGTTTTTATTTTCAAAACATAATTTTCAGTATTTAAATTCTCTCAAGTATCACATATAGTGGGTTGACAAAATTTGGAAGTAGAGCAATCACATGAGGCACATGCATAGATAAGATCAAGAGTTTTATTTTCAAGTTTAAGCTCATCTAATTCCTTTTGCATTTCAATTATTTTGTTTTCATGCAAGGAGATAACTCTTTTTCTATCTATATTTACTTTAACAATTTTCTTTAATTCCTCATGCATTTTGACATAAGCTGCATATAATTCATCGTATGGAGGAGAGTCATTAGAGCATGATGAAGTATAGGAATGTACCTCAATAGAATCATCTTCATCACTAGATGTGAACTTCTCATGCACTTGTGCCATAAAGCATACTTTTGTATTTTCCTCCTCATCGGATGAGCTTGAAGTCAAATATTTCACGGAATCGTCCCAAACAATGTATGCTCCTTTTGACTTGGACATTCGAGAGTTGATCTTCTTTTTCTCGACTTTCTTGAGGTAGCTCGGGCACTGGTGCTTCATGTGGCCCAATTTTCCACACTCATAGCAAGAGAAGCCTTCTTTGGGAATCGTGCTTTTCTTGGTCGAGTTATTGGATTCTTTCTTGAGATTCTTGATCCCTTCTTTCTTCTTGAGATACTTCTTGAATTTTTCAAATAGGAGAGTCAAGTCTTCATCGGAATCAGAATCTGAAATGGAATCCTCACTTTCTTGATCTTCTTGAAATCTTGTAGCCTTGAGTATGATTTCGTTCTTGTCTGACTCTTAATTCATTGTCAAGCGCCCTAACTCCATTTCATGTTCTTGGAGTTTCCCAAATAGAGTAGCTAATGGCATGTTGTCTAAGTTCTTTGATTCCATCATCGCGATTACCTTTGGTTGCCATCTCTTGTCAAGACATCTCAAAACTTTGTTAGACAAATCACCATTAGTAAAAGTTTTATCAAGGGCGACCAAATGATTTACAACATGAGTAAAACATTTTTGCATATTGCATATATATTCATTAGGAAGCATGCGAAATAACTCGTACTCATGTCTAAGCGCATTTAGTCTAGTGCGCTCAACTTCACTCGTGCCTTCGTGAGTAACTTGCAAAGTATCCCACATTTCTTTTGCATTAAGCACTACGAGACTCTAAAGAATTCGTCATAAGATAACGCCGAAGTAATGATGTTCTTGGCCTTAAGGTCATGTTGGACATTTCTTTTCTCAATAACCGTCCATAAGCCTTTAGGCTTTTCTTTAGACTCGCCATCCACCATATGAAGTGGAATGTATGGACCATTGACAACATATTCCCAAATGTCCATGTCAATTGCCTCGATATAGATTCTCATACGAACCTTCCAATAGGCATAACAATCGCCACTAAATATGGGAGGGCGGTTACTGCATGTGCTGAAAGTACGCATGTCAAGAGGAGTACTTTGGAAAGCTTGCCCACTATGTGTT
>NC_032010.1:13776868-13777248 GCF_001865875.1 Lupinus angustifolius
GAGCATATTTTCGTGTTAATTGTTGCATCTATATGACATTGCATTTGTGAGATTTGAAAAGAGAGAATTCTATGCTTTAGGATTGAGAGGCATTACATGTTTAATTTCTCATCATTTCATCTCATATGTTCATGCATTTCTTGATGTTTTTGGAAAGATTTCATATTCTGTAAAATCTGTTTTAGAACTCATGCATTATCATTTTATATGAGACTTGTGTTAGAGTTGTAGAGTAAGGTCTTAATTATTTTAATTTGAGCATTGTAAGTGCTTTAGATTATTCTATATTTTGTGTTGTGAAAATGTTGTAATATTGGGAATCTCAGGTGTCTTACCACCAACGAGATTGAGTTGCGTCTTCATTAGCTTAGAGATCTTGA
>NC_032010.1:13777348-13777855 GCF_001865875.1 Lupinus angustifolius
GATGAGTTCTTTAGGGTCTCGCAGTGCCAAAATGCAAAAGAAATGTGGGACACTTTACAAGTGACTCACGGAGGCACTAGCGAAGTCAAGCGCGCTAGATTAAATGCGCTGACCCACGAGTATGAGCTATTTCGCATGTTACCTAGCGAATCAATCAGTGATATGCAAAAGCGATTTACTCATATCGTGATCATTTAGTTGCTCTAGATAAATCTGTTGCCAGAGGAGAACTAACTAATAAAGTTTTACGTTGTCTTGACAGGAAATGGCAACCGAAAGTAACTGCAATTGTGGAATCTAAAGATTTGGACTCCATGCCTCTAGCCACATTGTTTGGAAAGCTTCAAGAGCACGAAATGGAATTGGGTCGCTTGACGATGCATGAGGATTCAGACCGGAAGAAGAAGAACATCACATTAAAGGCTACAACCTCTAAAACAAAGGAAGATAAAGATGATAATGAATCTGACTCCGATCTGGATGATGAAACAATGGGTCTCCTTGTTC
>NC_032010.1:13777955-13778395 GCF_001865875.1 Lupinus angustifolius
AAGATCGCTTCACTTGCCACGAGTGCGGAAAAGCAGGACACATGCGATTTCAGTGTCCAACCTATCTGAAAAAGGTTGATTCAGAAAAGAGCACTCCCAGGGAATTCAAATCTAAGAAATCCTACATCGTATGGGATGTACCTGAGGAGGGAACGATAACAAGCACCTCTAGTGAGGAGGAGTCAGTAAAGCTATGTTTGATGGCTAGATCTGACAATGATGACAATTCAAGCACACAGGAAGATAAACATGAGGTATATTCTAACACCTCATCCACTTCTGATGACTCACCTCCCTATGATGTTTTATATGAGGCTTATGTCGAGTTACATGAAGAATTAAAAAAATTGGCTAGGATAAATGTTGGTAGTGAAAGATTAATCCTACTAAATGAAGAAAAAATAAGCAAACTACAAAAAGAATTAGATGAATTGAAATTA
>NC_032010.1:13778495-13779685 GCF_001865875.1 Lupinus angustifolius
GCTTTCGGATGCAAATGTTTTATTTTAAATAATGGAAAGCGGGCTTTAGGAAAATTTGATTCAAATGTTTTAATGCAAGTAGAAGAGTCTATCCGTGTACAATTTGACGAATCTTCTCCAAAAGAGAAGAGAGAGGCCGTGTCTGGTGATGTTGTAGGTGCTTTAGAGGAAGCATACTCAAAGGACGTGAATAATGAGAAAGCAACCGATGAAGAAGTTCAGACCAGATCAGAGGAGCATTCAGATATGCCAGCTGTCTGGAAAACCAAGAAGGCTCACCCAAACGATAAAGTAATAGGTGACATATCTACGGGAGTGGTAACCAGTAGTTCCTTACGAAACGTTTGGAACTTTGTAGCTTTTGTATCTCAGATTGAGCCTAAGACCATTGATGAGGCCATTGAGGATGTACACTGGGGTATAGCTATGCAAGAAGAGCTAAACCAGTTTGAACGTAACAATGTTTGGGACTTGGTCCCTAAACCTAAAGATCATCCTATGATTGGTACCAAATGGGTCTTTAGAAACAAACTAGATGAATCAGGCTATGTCATTTGAAATAAGGCACGCTTGGTGGCCAAAGGCTACAACCAGGCGGAAGGTATCGACTATGATGAGACCTATGCCCCTGTAGCCAGATTAGAGGCCATCAAAATGCTTATTTCCTTTGCATCTATTATGAATTTCAAATTATTTCAAATGGACTTAAAAAGCGCCTTCTTGAATGGTTACATTCAAGAAGAAGTCTATGTTGATCAACCGCCTGGTTTTGAAAATTTTAAATATCCGAACCACGTTTATAAACTTAAAAAGGCACTCTATGGTATCAAGCAAGCTCCTAGAGCTTGGTATGATAGACTAACTACCTTTCTTTTGGAAAAAGGGTTCGAAAGAGGCCTGGTTGACACAACGCTTTTTATTCGTAGATCAGAAAATCATATATTACTTGTACAAATCTATGTTGATGACATAATATTTGGATCTACTAATGATATTCTCTGTAAAGAATTTTCTGAGATGATGCAGGGGGAGTTCGAAATGTCTATGATGGGAGAACTCACATTCTTTCTGGGGCTTCAAATAAAATAGCTAGAAAGTGGGATATTCATTCATCAGGCTAAATATTACAAAGAGCTACTTAAGAAATTCGATATGGATAAATGTAAGGAAACATCCACTCCTATGGCATC
>NC_032010.1:13779785-13780677 GCF_001865875.1 Lupinus angustifolius
TATGCATGTGTGCTAGATTTCAGTCTTTACCTAAGGAATCACATTATATAACTGTTAAAAGAATCATGAGATATTTAAAAGGAACAACTAACATGGGATTATGGTATCCTCGGGATGCCTCACTATCCTTGGTAGGATATTCCAACTCCGATTTCGCCGAATGTAAATTGGATCGGAAAAGCACTAGTGGTACTTGTCACTTGTTGGGCAGTTCATTAGTTGCATGGCACAGTAAAAAGCAAGCTTGTGTTGCTTTGTCCACCGCCGAAGCGGAATACATTGTCGCTGGTGTGTGTTGCGCTCAAATCTTTTGGATGAAGCAGCAACTTAAGGACTTTGGTCTTAAACTAGAAAAGATCCCCATTAAATGCGATAATACAAGTGCCATAAACCTATCCAAGAATCCCGTTTTGCATTCTAGAACCAAGCATATAGAAATTAGACATCATTTCTTACGTGATCATGTTCAAAAAGGTGACTGCGTGCTTGAATTTGTTGAAACCTCTAAACAGTTAGCAGATATTTTCACCAAGCCCGTTCCACGGGATACTTTCTATGTTCTAAGGAGAGAACTTGGAATTCTTGATGAACAATATCTTGATTAAAATTGTGTAGATGTTTAGTTTATGTCTTGTTTCTACATGTTTATTAGTCTCTAGATTTAAATGCAATGTGTTAGAATGCAAAATGATATCTCATGATAACCTTTTTTTGTGATTACATATGTTTAGATTAATCTTTTAGAATGCATGCATAAGTCCCAAAAAGTTGAAACCGTTCTGCTTGTTCAAATTTTTTTTACCGTGTTTATTCGATTAAGCATTAATGTTAATCGATTACCAGGGCATCAGTTTTTGAAAAATCATTTTTCGTATGATTTTAATCGATTAAC
>NC_032010.1:13780777-13781345 GCF_001865875.1 Lupinus angustifolius
CCAATTTCATCGTTTTTCACTTCAATCCCGTTTTTCCCCAAATCAAAACCCTAGGTTAGGTTTGCCACATTCCTCTTCTGCTTCGTCCAAATCAACTCGGGTTCTGCAAAATAATGGAACAAAGTCACCCAAAAAGGTTCAAAACCCCTGCTATTCGTGGAAGAAGACCGGAGTTTGGCGCATCCTCCACTCGGAGCACCCAACAGGACAGTGGTGACCCATTCTACTCGCTCATTCTACAAGAGACTCGCTTCGCTAAATTTTCAAGGACGAAAACCCACGTATGTAAGGTATGTTGATCTAACCTGGATGGCAGAACAGAATTTCAGTTTCCCGCAGGATATGGAGGCTCAGGGAGCCGTTAAATTTCTGGAATTGAAGGGACAAGTCTATCCTGCTCTAGTTAGGGAGTTTTATGCAAACTTTAGGTATTAGGATGGTAAATATTGGTCTATGATTTCTGGAAAACTGTTTGAGATTAGTGATGACCTGTTTATTAATGTTGGTGGGTTATCCTCTTTGGGTTATGGTATAGGAGACTGCTCATGGGTTAAGGATAATTTTGATG
>NC_032010.1:13781445-13781889 GCF_001865875.1 Lupinus angustifolius
GTATCTACAAATACGGTACTACTTGGCAATACCAGGAGGACTATACTACTATTGATCTGGAGTTGTCCAGTGATGATGGTCAGGATGGCATGGGTGATCAGAATGCTACTAATCAGGGGGAGCCCTCTAGGACATCATCAAAGGATTCTGTTTTTGCTATGGCTCATATGGAAGCTATGGAACAAAGACTCAACAACCGCATGGATCTACACTTTCAAGGATTGAAAGATTCGTACTATGCTGGTATGGAACAGTACGAAGTCAAATTGCTCATTCTGACAACCAATATCAAACCGTGAGGAATCTGATTCAATCAACAGCCAAAGCTCAGAATGCCTTCATTTGCTCTACAGTTGAAGCTCAGAATGTATTTTGTTCTGAATTTCAGAAGTTGTCTATGTTGATCAGGGGTGACCAGAATGTTGCTATTCCTGATGATGATAT
>NC_032010.1:13781989-13800142 GCF_001865875.1 Lupinus angustifolius
TTTGACATTTTATGGTTTGTTTGGTTGCTGGATATGTTTACTCTCTATGCTATTTTTTTAATTTTGCTTATTTTGTTTTTAATTATGTCAAAATAGCTTATTTGGTTATTTATATGGTTCTTGATCATATGAGATTTTCTGGTGCATAAATTAAGCTGGTTATTGCACTACATTGCTTATTCTGCTTATTGCTATTTGATATGGTAAATCTTGTGTGACGTTCACGTTTCCTATTAGTTATTTTATTGTATGAACAAGAGCATTTGTTCAAGCCACCAATTATAAGACAAGTTAATAGTTAAATCCCAAATTTATTCATTAACTTCGTTTTATGTTTAACTACATATGTCTGTCTACTTTTGACATGTGTTATCTTTTTGATAATGTCAAAAAGGGGAGAAAGGTTGTTTTGTTGTTGTTTGATTGTGCAGATTGATCTTAATTTGCTTCCGAAATATTCGCGCTTCATACTATCAATCAGTGCAAATACATTCTTCAAGCTAATTCATCAAACAAGTGGTGTAGTGTTTGTCATCATCAAAAAGTGGGAGATTGAAAGTACGCATGTCAAGAGGAGTACTTTGGAAAGCTGGCCCACTATGTGTTTTGATGAGGACAACTTGTGTTTCATAAGAGCTTGAAGATCATCAACAAATCAACGTGCTTAAGCCTCAAGATTGGTATTAGACTTAGACTAGTAATTAGTTTAGGTTGAGTCTAAGACTCTAAGGCTTAGGTAAACTCAATACATGTCTCATATGCATAAGAGATATGCCATTGATAATATGTTCATGCATCATATATATACATGTTATCTGTGAATCCTAGGCATAAACTTAGTGTTGAACATGTATAAGTTAAGTGCATAACGTATTTGAGTATTGCAATTTACAAATACACTTAGAATATGTAGTTAATCGATTAAGGTAAGTTTTAATCGATTAACATAAGTTTTTGAAAAGCAGTTGAAACGGAAAACTTGGAAAACTGATTCAGTTACAATTTTGTATCTCGTTAATCGATTAACCAAGGATTTAATCGATTAATTGGGCTGCAGAATGGTTTCTTTATAAGCTGCGTTTTCAGAACTCAAGTCATAACTTGAATGTTAGATTTTAAGAGAGTTAGAGCATATTTTTGTGTTAATTGTTGCATCTATATGAAATTGCATTTGTGAGATTAGAAGAGAGAGAATTCTATACTTTAGGATTGAGAGGCATTACATGTTTAATTTCTCATCATTTCATCTCATATGTTCATGCATTTCTTGATGTTTTTGGAAAGATTTCATATTCTGTAAAATCTGTTTTAGAACTCATGCATTATCATTTTATATAAGACTTGTGTTAGAGTTGTAGAGTAAGGTCTTAATTGTTTTAATTTGAGCATTGTAAGTGCTTTAGATTACTCTATATTTTGTGTTGTAATTTTGGGAATCTCTAGGTGTCTTACCACCAACGAGATTGAGTTGCGTCTTCATTAGCTTAGAGATCTTGATAGAAAGAATAGGTTCTTGGCTGGGGCTACACCGCAAGAAAGGTTTTCTTGGGCGGTAGGAAGTGAGTCAAACCAAGGGATAAGGTTCTTTAGTTTTCAAGAAAATGTCTAAGTGTTGTAATTGGAAGAATTTTTTGTAAAACGTTATTTCGATTATAGTGAAGAAAAATCTCCCAGATCAGCCGGGAGGCTTGGATGTAGTTTGCAAGTGGACCTGCAAACGAACCAGGATAAAAACCTTGTTGCACGCTTTTCTTTCCCTCTCTTTATTGCTTTAATCGATTACTTTGTATAGTTGTATTAATTGTAATAATCTGTTTCTATACTGTACTATTGTAACTTTGATTTATCTGCTGGCTCTGTATATTTGCTTCGATCTCAGTTGATTGTCGTACAAGAAATTGAATTTGTTTGTGCTATCTGAGTTGTTTTAATCGATGAAATTGTTTGCGTTAATCGATTAAATTGAGGGTTTTTCAGCATTGCATGTTGTTTTTGAAAAGCGGATACTTTGACCGCTACACCTATTCAACCCCCATTCTAGGTGTATTGTAGCCATTGATACCTAACATGTGCCATCACTGCCAAATGGGTTAGCAGAGCCCGTATGTATTCCCTTTCGGATCACGTGGATATGGTTGAGCTAACACGACGTACTAGCTCTGATACCACTTGTTAGGTATCAGTGGAAGAATACACCTAGAGGGGGGGTTGAATAGGTGTGGTGGAGCTCAAGTTCCGTTTTTTGGGGTTTTGCACACTTGCAGAAAAATGCCTTGTTAATCAATTAAGCGTTGTTCATAATCGATTAAACATAGTAAAAAACAAAATGCAGAAAATCTTGTTTAACAGCTCTTTTTCAAGGCAGGTTACGAGAAATCAGGCAAGGATATAACATATATTTTTACACAAAATTAAACTAGTTATAGCACAGAACTAGTATCAAATTATCATGTTATATCATGCAATATTACAACTTGAAATGTAAAAGAAAAAGGGATAGAAAATATTGCGCAAGGATTTTATCCTGGTTCGTTTTGCGGTCCACTACAAAACTACATTCATGCCTTCCCTTCTGATCTTGGGAGATTTTTTTCTTCACTATAGAACACAATGTATCGTTACATACATGCTTCCAATTACAATACTCGAATGCTCTTTTCTTGGAACCCAAAGAACTTCGTCACCCTTGGTTTGACCTTTCCTAAAATCGCCTCCCAAGAAAACCTTTCTTACCGTGATTCGGCCCCAGCCAATGTATCGCTCTTTATCCCAAGACCTCCAAGTCTTTGTGAAGAACACCTTACCTAACCGCAGCTAGGATTTTCCTAATCCTTGAATTACAACGCTTTGAGTTATAAATTGAGTACTTAATGCTCGGATTTTATAAAGATCAAAGACTAAAACCTAAGCAAGAACTCACAAGACTTCCCAGTCTAATATGAATGTACATGCATGAGGTTTCTGAAATTATGAAATAATTAATAACAATCTCTTTTCTTTCCAAGAAACACAAGAATGATGCTAGAAAGCTTTTCAAAGAACATGCAATATGAATATGAAACTTAAAGCCTTAACATGATCTATTCTTTCTCCTGATGCAACATGCAATATTTTCTCCTAGATATAACAGTGAGTAACTCGAAAATATGCAGAGAGAATGATGTAAAAATGTATGGATTCTTATGCCACATATGTTGAGATTTCATTAATAACTCAAGTATTAATCGATTATAACCTAAGTCTAATAAGTCACCACTTGAGTCATCGGCATGTTGTATGTTGAATGATCATCAAGCTTGTTTTCATGTTGGTCTTCATGTCTGTCTTCATTAAAATATAGATCAATCTCCAATGATGCACTTCACTTTCAGCTGTCCATCACACACAAAATCTCTCCAATGGTCGACCTTCCCTAGATTTGGGAGTTGTTAGGCACATGTTTGTTTCTCGGTCACTTACCTGCACACCCACCAACCCAACAAACTTTATGTCTGCATTGTTTTATTTACAGCTCGTTCACTTCTATGGTCCCCAATCAATTCTCTTACCAGAAAATCCAAGCCAAACATGTCCCACCAACTTTAGGTATGCCATGTAACTACTATTTTTATTATTTTATTCTTCATATATGTAATTTTATGTTATAATAATAATCCTATTTAATAACCATGATGATTCCAGCAACCAAAGTAATTTACTTTTTTTAAAATATATAAACAGTTTTTTTAAAATGTTTTTGTCCTTTTCTTTTTAAATAAAGAACCCTTAAATCACTGAATGAGTATACAATATATTTTCCTTAATATGTCAAATTAAAATTAAAATAGGATGTCCTATTTTCATGCAACCAAAGATTACATCCCATTTAGTCATGCATAAATATAAATCATTTTGCATACATTACCAATAGCGCTAATGGGTTTAAAATTGCTTTCAAAGGTGATTTTATTGGACTTGGCTTAAGCAACCTAAGAAGGAGAAAAGAATATTGTTATTATGGAATACCCTTTTGTGATAAAGACTAAAGCAGAGAATCTTGTCACAATGATCGATTTTTTAACCTCAGGAACGGGTTTGCAATCTTCCCTTCATATGGAAGCCCTAGTTATCCAAGATGGTTCATGTTGTTCCTCTACTCCCTCCAATGCTATGAATATTCAAGAGTTAGAGAAGATTAAGGTTACCTAAGAAAGGATCAAAGTCATTGAAGATACAAATTCCTATGGTATGGAGGATGTCACAAACTTGTGTTAGGTCCAGATTTGGTGATGCCTCCAAAGTTCAAGATGTCGAAATTTGAAAAATATCAAGAAACATCTTGTCCCAAGGATCACCTCACCATGCATGATAGGAAAGTTACTCTCTACATCAAGTATGAAAGTTTGCTACTCCATATCTTCCAAGTGAGCCTTACTAAGTAGCCATCACTTGGAACCTACATCTTGAACGTTCTCATATTCGCTGTTTCAAGGATTGGTGTAAAGCTTTCCATAAGAAATACGAATATAATAATAAACTAGCTCCTGAAAAGATGTTACTCAAGAGTATGTCCAAGAAAAGAGATGAGACATTCAAGGAATATGTACAAAGATGGGCAAGAATGACAACTCAGGTAGATCCCAAGTTGTCTTATGAAGGGAATTCTTTAATGTTTATGAATACCCTTTAACCACCATTCTAGGATATGATGTTGAGAAATGTCTCTTCAGACTTCCTTCCTTTGATAACCAAAGGGGAGATAATTGAGAACCACCTAGGGAGCGGTAGGATTGAAATGGACTCAACCAACATGGTAAGTCAAAATGATGCTTCAAGTGAAGAAGTGGAGGAGGAAACCTGAATCATTGAGATCCTCATCCAACCACAATTGCCTTATTTTCCAAAAACATCATGATATACCCTTATTGGTGATAAAGAAAGATAGACACAGAAGCAGAAGAGGAAAAGTTTGTATGACTCAATTCTTATGTCCTATTCCAAATTGTTGATACAACTCTTTTCGGAGATCCTTGTTGAATATTATTCACATGAAGAAAGTGGAACCTCCATAGCTGCAAGGATTAAACCCAAATGCTCACTGTGAATATCATTCAGGGTTAATTGGTCATCTTACGGAGGAGTGTTATCAGTTTAAAAGCAAAGTACAAAATCAGATTAACTCATTCTTGATTCATTTTGAGAGAGATGTTAATTTCATCAAGAATTGCACTTCTTCTCTCTCCAGTGGATCTCCTTAATGACACTTCTACTTCTTGAGGTTGTTGAGTTTGTCCTACAATTCTCTCATGAAAACCTCACCTCTACCTGCTATCGTAATAATGTAAAATATTCATATTTCTCTCTATGAATAAGATCTTGCTCCTATCTTTGGCTAGGTTTTGATGAAGATATCAAGAATAAAAAGAAGAAAAACGATTGAAGACCTCTAAGGCTAAGAAGCATGCTCTTGAAGTTAACATGACTTTTCGCTTTCTAAGTTATGTACTTATATCCCAAGTCTTCTTACTTAAAATAACAGTCAAAACTAATGCTCTTAGAAAATTTATTGGAAAAGTTAGCTTGGTTTGAAAATGATTTAAAAAATGTGAAAATAAATTTTCAAAAAGGTTAGGAATAGGTTACTCGAACACAATAATAGGTTATTGGGACAGAGTAACCAGTTACCTAAGGAGAGCAATAGGTTACCAAGAAAAAATAAGGTAGATTAACTAATTACTCAATCGAGTAATCAATTACTCATTGAGTGAAGTTTTAGATAACCAGTTACAGTAGTCGATTTGGAAGCAATGTCTCACCAATCGACTTCTACATCTTGGAATGAGTATATTGACTTGTTTGGAACCTATTTAAAGGCCTTTGGCATTCAGATTCAAAATCAATCGGTCACAACAACTTTCTACACACAATTTTCAAACAACTTATGCAAATTTCCTACTTTGTTGAATAGTTGTCTAAGTGTTTTCATACTAAGTTTTTTGCACTTGGTTTTTCATATAGAAAATACTTGAGAATTTGTGTATTACTTAGAGTCATTGGCTTACAATGATTTAAATCTTAAGCATTACAAATTCCTAGAAACTCAAAGACCAAGAGACGAGTTCTACATATGTCAAAATTCTGTAAATTCACTATAGGGTGTGGTGAAAGGAAAGAGTGATAATATAGAAGTGGTGTACTTCTAAATTGGTAAGTTTGGTGAGTGATAATCTAAGACAAAGTCTAAGAGTTAGATTTTTATGTATTAACATTGGTCATACAATTAATCTCTTGTAGTTTGCAAGAGTACTAGACATAACCTTCGGTGGATAAAAGGTGAACCATGATATATAAGTGTTATCTTTTTTATCTTACTTTTTTAGATTATTCCCTTGATTTTTGGTAAGTCTTATTTAGCATATCTGATTATTACATTTTTAAGTGTAGCAAAAATCTACATAAAGTTGCAGAAAATTCATATGAGAATCTACGTATCTGATTATTAGCATATTTGTTGTAGAATGTTATGATTTTTGGAAAATTCGTATATGAGAATCTTTATCGAGTCTTAGGATTTAGATATATGGAATGCAATAGAAGAGGATCCATAATTTCCTAGCGTAATTATAAATGGAGTTAAGAAACCCAAGCCAAAAAGGTGTCTGGAATGACGAGGACAAAAAGAAAACTCATGAGGGGACTGAAGAAGTCAAGAGGGTAAGGTTGAATACTCTGTCGCAAAAGTACGAGATGTGCAGGATGAAACCGAAAGAGAAAATTCTCGATCTACAAAAACATTTTACTCATCTCACCAACCACCTTAATGCTCTAGGAAAAGTCCTATACAATATTGACCTTAATCTTAAAGTCCTTAGCTCTTTAACTAGAGTTTGGAATCCAAAGGTAATAGTCATATAAAAGAAAAGAAGCCTTTTAAACATTTCCTTTGCTACTTTTTTTGGTAAATTACGGAAACATGCGTTGGAACTCACCCAACTTGAACAACATGAAGAGCAAGAGAAGAAGCAAAAAATAACATATCCTTAATGGTGAAGCAGATTCATGTGAAACATCTGGAGAAGAGTCAAATTAGTATCAAATGAAATACATGAACCTGTTGGTCAAGAAGTTCAGCAAGTTTCTCAAAAGAAACAAAGGCACTAAGGCTAGCCCAAGTAGTAATAGATTCATAAGGAGCAATGGCTGCTATCGCCCCTTTAATCCATATTCAATTTTTTTAAATTTAATATTAAATTAGTGTTATTATTCAAAATTTTACTTTAGTTTTCTTTATTTAAGTATTAAACTATAAAAGAAAACATTTATTATTATTTATTTAAAAATAAATATTTAATTTATTAATATAAAAATAGAAAAAGAATCAATTAAACAGAAATAAGAAAAGAATTACATGTGATTTCCATGTGAATGTTTATACTAGCGAGATCTCTATAGTGGTTGATGATTGAGAGTACAACATTGGTGAGAAGTTACAGTCAACTGGTGGCAATACAAGCCACGTGACAACCATGAGATGTTGCAGAACAACATATAACATATCTGTATGGTGATGACATGTATCGACAACAGAGGTAGGAACACAGATCGCTTACTCAAGCAAAACTGAACCAAGTAGGTGGTCGTGACATGTAGCAAAAAAAACTTGATGCAAGGACATATGTGTTCTTGGTGCTAATGTGAGTATGATATATAAAATGAGTTTTTTTTTATTTCTCCAACTATTCTAATGTTTCTTTTGTATGTTTCTCTTTAAGACGAGGGGATCTATTTATAGTTGAAAATATGGGTTATTGGCCAATTAGTATTCCATGAATATGCTACAATTTAAGTAGTGAAAGAATCTACTTAAAATTTGTTAAATTTTAAAAGATTTTTTTATTTTTATAAAATGACTAGTGTACTTTCTAAATTTACTTTTTGACCCACTGTGACTTTATTGTACTGTATTGATAAAATTGTCATCCTTTAAACAATTACTAAAATACAAGGTTTCTGAAAAACTATTTTGATTAGGAAAATGACCCAGTGCCCATATTTCAAATGGAAATTAATAAAAATAAGTAATAAACTTATGTCTCTATGGAAATTATCAAAATGTCTCAAGTTTGAGAAGAAACTTTAATGATATTATAAAAGCACAAAAATTAATGTGATAACCATAATTGATAAAACTAATTACGTGACTTTATAAAATCATAAAAATGACCATTTTGCCTCTATTTATATTGAAATTATTAACGACTTTATAAAATCGTAAAAATTCCTATAATACATCTACTTGGACAATAACTCATAATATATTTGTAAAGTCATAAAAATTATAATAATACCCATAAATAAATAAAAAGATTATTAAACTTTTATAAAACAAAAAAAACAATCATAATGTCCCTTGTGAACAAAAAATATCATTTTGTTCTTCATCCTTATCTCCCAATCTAGTGTGCAAAATAAGCTAGACAAAATTAGGTGTCACCATAAAAATAGGAGCAATTGAGCCCTCCTTAACTAAATCTCCAATGTCAACAAATGGAACCCCATCTAGAGTAGACCTAGTAAAAAACGGTTCATCAAACACCACATGAACAACAACTATAAAGTTTCCTCATTGCCTTTTTTATGCCTTGAACATCCTCACCCAGAATTATCCACTTGAAGAGAAGCTATGAAATTTCTCTTCCTATAACTAGCAGCACATCCATGAAAAATTCTCCACCTGCCCTACCAATCAATGGTTTAAAACACCACCCACAAAAACTACCATCCAAAAGAGCCTCACAAAAATATAATCAATAATTTCAACTTTCTTCTCCTCTCATCTAAAAATTGAATACCTTCATAAACCACAAAAGCGCAATTTGTTTCCTTTCAAAGAACTTCCAAAAAGCCGTACATTTTAACACAACCTTCATTGACAACCTCTATTTTGCCTCCTATAGACTGTTACATCTTGATTTCTTGACTCCGTTGTAAAACAAACTAATTCCTTCTCTTGTTGTAAAATAGTGACCCTGGCCGCTTTACCCTATACACATAACTCTCTTTGCATCTTGCTTGTCTTTCTTCAATTTAAAAATTACATTAAATAATTCAATTCCATAGGGAACCTTCACTTCCTGTAAATGAAGATATAATAATCTAAAAGACCAGTTGGACATAATAATGTATGTTCGTTAAATTTATGTGGTTGGATACCTTAAGCATCAATGTTGGTATCAATTTCCGGATTTATGTGTATATTAGATATTTGATCCTTTGAAAAACCAATAAAAAGAGTAATTTCACAGGGGAGTGGAGAAACCGAAATCTGGAATCTCAAAGGGAGAAGGAACCTATTCCTTTGGGAACAAGAGGAAGTAGTGGAACTCTTAAAAGTTCTCGACGATACAAGACTTGAACATGACTCTAGTGATTGGTGGGTTTGGATTCATGAGAATGGTAGACAATACTCAATTCGTAATGCTTATCATGTGCTTCAAAAGGAGGATTCTTTTGGTGACAATGGTTTTTTCAGAAGATTATGGGCTTGCAATGTCCCATCTAAGATGAGATGTTTAGCATGTATTGCGAAAATAACGCGGAACCATAAAATGAATATTGTGAATCTTCATTGCATGCTTAAAGGATTACAAGTCATATGCTTATATACACAATACAAAGATAACTTATGATACAAGTAACAACTAAACAAACTCTTAACAAACTAACTAAGATATTAATCACATGTGCAAAATGTGCAAAATATGCAAAATGTGTCATGATAGCTTTGATCTCCAATAGTCCCCCTCAAGCTGGAGGGTAAATGTTAATGACTCCAGCCAGCTTGATAATTTGATTTGATAACAGTGTGATGGATCGGAATCTCGATCCTCATGTGATTGGATTTTCTCAACCACTTGATTATTTTTCTGGTCAGAAATCTCGACCATATTCCTATGGTTTTTCCATGGTTTTACAATGTTGGAGGATTCTTTGAGTATGCAAAAGAACCCAAGAAAATGCACCTCTTCTTGTTCTTTGGACAAGATTGATATTGAGATGATTAGAGTGTGTATAGTTGTTGATCTTGTTGTTGTTGTTGTTGTTTGATTTGTTGATCTTGATGTTGATCTTGTTGTTGTTGATTTTGTTGAACTTTGGTGCAATCTTGTTGAATCTTCTCTTCTTGATTTAGTGCAGTGTTATCATATCAACTGCTTCAAAACTTTGAATTGCTTGTTGGGTCAATAAGACTCTATTCATGTCACACACTTTCTTGTATGCACCAAGGGGTCCATGCACAGGATCTTGCTGCCACATCATAGCTTCCCATTGGAAAGATTCAACTGCTTCATTTCTTTCTTGCTCAACAAGATTGCTAAGCATCTTGGTCATGATGTTGTACCCAAAAACCTTGTGCACTACAAAGTACTGTTTGATCTTTTTCGTAGGAAAATAAGGGGCAAGAACACAATCTTTATTGCACTTTTTCTTTAGATGCCTACAAGCAGCACATGCATGGCGACTTGCATTGTTTCCTTCCCCTTCTTCTTTGTTGGTATATCTTACCATTGAGGGTGTGGAATATGGAGATGCATGTGAATGTGAAGCAGATGGTGGAGGAGGCATGGAATATAAAGGAGGAGGAGTTGGTGGCACATTTGGAGAGGCTGATGGAGCATAGTTTACTGTGTTTCAGTCCTTTCCAGCTTCCATAGCTTTCTTCACAGTAATGTCTTCTCTCTTCACAAGCTTCTTCGCTTCATGTTGAGTTGTTGGCGATGATTCTTTGTTGAATCTTGGAAGAGGAAGATAATAATTTTAGCGAATGCGCAGCGGTAACCAAAGCCTTCAGGACGAAGGCTCTGATACCATATTGCGAAAATAACGCGGAAGCAAAAAATGAATATTGTGAATCTTCATTGCATGCTTAAAGGATTACAAGTCATATGCTTATATACACATTACAAAGATAACTTGTGATACAAGTAACGCCTAAACAAACTCTTAACAAACTAACTAAGATATTAATCACATGTGCAAAATGTGCAAAATGTGTCATGGTAGCTTTGATCTCCAATGGCATGGAGAATAAATATCATTGGATGATGTATCAACAAAAGTGAATCTAGTTCGAGGAAGTGTCTTAGGAAATCAAATGACATCTCAATGTGTATTTTGCGGCACAATGGATGAATAAAAAAATTACTTATTTACTCGTGCTCTAAGTCTTATTGTGTTTGGAAAAATCTTTACTTAAGGTTTGGACTTAATTATTTCCATGATGTTAAGAGTCATATCTTTGCATGCTAATATATTAGGGATGGAGAACAAACACAAACAAAAATGGATGTCTCTTTGGTTCGTTGCTATTTGGACAATTTGGTTTGTTAGGAACGAAATCATTTTCGAGAACTCTCGGTTTCATCTTGACGAGGTAATGGATTTAATTTTCTTGAATTCTTGGAATCTTCTCCATGCTTATTACTCTAGTTTTAAATTCTCTTTTGAGGAGTGGGCATTGAACCCGTTTAATTGTATCTTTGGTTCTATTATTTAAATAATTTGTGGATATAAGTATCAATTGTTCTTCTAACATGAGAAATTTCTTTTTAATGAGTTTCATTGCTTAACAAAAAAATAATAAAAAGAGTAAGCTATATGAAGAGAAACAAGTAAATTTCATTTAAGTTATATATTATGATCAGCAAAGAAACTAAAATTGTATTTGAAAGTTAGGTAGGAACAGTAAGACTTAAAATAAGAGGCATGGAAACAAGAAGAATCCTATATAATTTATTTCATAAAAGCTTCCATATATGGAAACATATAATAACCAAGCCTTAATCGATCCACTTTCAAAAGTGAACTTTATTATTTTATTAATGACAAACATGTCTCTACAAGCATTAATAAAAACAAGATGAATTTAAAGGTGAAATATTGGTAGCTTTTCCTTGAACGTTATTGCATATTATAGACGCTGGCTTATTTGGATTCACTGAAGTTATATTGATTTCTTTCAATATGATATTTTCGCACCCTATTTTGGCACAGTCCAATACAATTGCATTCTCAGTAGTACATGTTCCATGGATATCACTAAATGTGACATCACTCACTTTTATTGCTTGTGGCTGCAACCAAATGAGAAATGAAATTATATATGCTTATAGAGAGAACTTACTCAATGAGTAAGTTTAAAAAATATATTTCACATCTTAGGATTTCATTCTAAAGAAATCTAATTATAACTCAAAAATAAAATAAAAATAATTATTGAGAAAAAATATTAACCTGTTCTTTACTGTGAGCATAATGTTGGTCAATATAAATAGGGTAGTTTGTTTGTTTTACAGTAATATGCTCGAATCTGACTCTCTGGACAGATCCTTTTGAACCCTTCATAATAGACAGAAATTTGGTTAATAATATCAATTTCAAGATCTTTTATATATATATATATAAAAAGAAAGTTTCTTTTATTTCAAAGACTTACTGCCCAGGTCTTGATTCTAACTCCTCCAGTAGCTCCAGTGATGCTGCAATTCCGAACATGAATATCACTTACGTAATCCTCTTGTCCATGGCCACCTACACTCCCTACACTGATTGCAAGAAATGAATGGAATTATGTCTAGTAATGAGAAATATTCAATAGCCAATCTTCAATTATTTTAAGTAAAAAGTTCGATGCTTATTTTTATATCTCTAGGAAAAGTTCAATTTCTCTCTTGTTTTTTTTATGTATAAATATGGATGGCTTAATACAATATTATTCGTAAGTGGTGATGATGTGTGTATTTTTAACAAGATTATTTTTGGACATGACCATATACATATGTTGTCACACCACCATAAGAATGGGACTAGGATTCAAATCTAAATTTTGAATATGGTAAATAACTAGACATATAATTTACATTCATGATGAGTATATTTTATAAACCTGATGCCGTGACCAGGTCCACATTGAATATTGCTAATGTTGAGAAATTTTGTGCCACCTTTAATAGCAATGCAGTCATCACCTGTATAAAAATGACATAAAATTATACAACTATACTTGTAAAGCATTGATCAAAAATCTGTATTGACTTAGAGCAAAATAAAAGTTTATAAACATGAGGGTGAAGCTTTACCAGTTCCAATAATAGAGTCACGTATGATAATTCCTTCTACATTCGTGGTATCAATTCCATCAGTGTTTCGACTATATTCTGGGGCTGTTATATTAACACCTGAGATTATAACGTTTTTGCTATGAAGAACATGTATATGAAATCCGGGACCGTTAATATGAGTAAGTCCACTTAGTTGAAGATCATTGCATTTTTCGAATAAAAGTGCCTGCAAATCAAATGCGGAAAAAGATTCAGTAAATATTTTCCACAATTGTTTTTTGTAATCCTGAATTAATGGAAATTGTTCTCTAACCGTCGGTTTATGTGTGCATCCAGTAGTGAGCTGCAAGTTTAAAATCATGTAGTTAGAAGCTTACTTTTACAAATATTTAAGCACAACACCAAGAATTAGATTACCAAATTAGTTTAAGAAATAGCTTATTCACAAGCTTTCATATTTAATGCAAAAATTATAACACAATACGGAAATGTTTTATGTCATTACATTTCCCCACCAATCCTTTCCTTGACCATTTAGAACTCCAGATCCATCAACTGTCATGCCATCAACGTCTTTAAATTGAAGCCAATGTCCTGAACATGATCCCCACTTATCTCTCACTGGAGCAAGTAGGTTCCCCAAAATCTGCATCCACAAAGAATTAAATATAACCTTCTGTAAAATTTAGATAAAAAAATAATGTATGCTGCATATTATTTTATATTTATTATATTAAGAAGAGTATTATTTTGTCAACCTACTTTGATCAATTTGCATTCTTAATCTTGTGAGAAACAAACCTATTTGGGTACTTTTATTCATATTTGGAATGAATACTTGATTGTATTATTATGTTTGGAAAGAATAAACTCCCAAAATCACAATATTACCACAAGCACTGCTGTTGTAAAATTTGCATTGATAAACAAAAAACTTCGACCAGCAACAACTTTCAAGATAGCTCAGCTGTAAGTAGCTATTAGACGACTATATTATTTTCCTCATGCTAGGAACTGGTATAATACTTCTATATATGGTGTGGCATGTAATTATTCTTTAATGTAATTTTACTTGTGGTGATGAAAGTTTTATAACTTTACGAAAAGAACATTTTTTAGGACTATGTGGACAATTTTAATTTCCAAAAAAACTAAATTGATGTGTACATTTTTTTCCTACAAAACAATTTGGATATTAATTTAATAAAAATATTGCCATACAAAAAAAATTAATAAAAATGTTCTTGGAGACTGTAAAACTTGTACCTGAATATGCACTTTTTTGGAATTACAAGGACCTTTGAATATATTTTGCTTGACATAAAATGTATGCCCGCTTGGTACTAATAGTGTTGGAATAGTGGTGCTTTCTTTTGTTCCACACATAGCTTTCCATGCTTTATCAAAAGCCTAGAGAAAATAATATATTATTAGGTAATTTAATAATTAATGAGTGGTTTTGCTATATTATGAATCACGATTAATTATATCCAATAACAGAAATCAGTTACATATATCAATTATTACCAAGTGACACGTACCAAAACCTAGAAATAGAAGAAAAAAATGGAGAAAATTATTCTCATGAGAGATTTCTTTCAAACTTATAAAGAAAAAAAGCATCAACAATCACAATAACAACTTTGTGTCACTCTTTTCATTGATTTAAGTAATTATTGAATAAATTATAACTTTTAATTGATCAACAAGGGTAGCACATAGTTTTGTTAGTAAGACAACAAATGTTTTCCAAAGTATAATATGGGGCTGGTATGTAGAAGTACTCTCCCAGTTTTTACTCTTCTTCTTAAATATATGGAAAGATAAATGTATGTAGAAAGACTAAATGTATCAAGTGAGAATGATAATGTTGTCAGAGTGAGAGAATTAGAGGGTAGAAAATGAAAAATAGATTAAAGTTTTATTGAGTTTTCACACAGTATGTTAACACGAAAGATGTAAGAATAACAAAAGATATCTCAATTTGATGGCCATAAGTTTAACAACACAACATTATAGTTTAAGGATTGCAAAAATAATTTCGGGAATAATTTGATGGAATGGTTTAATCTCAAAATAATGTTTATAAGAATTCTCCCAGTTAAGGATAAAAGAAATATATGTTCCAAATGAAAAACATGTAGTTGTTATTGCTACCAAAAAGAAAGTATGTAATTCTTGCCAAAAAGTATAGCATTAGAAAATTAAAAAAATCCTTAACATTTTACATCTTGTCAAGTGAAAATTGGGATAATAAAAGAAGAAAATGGAGTTATATATGTACATCGCTATCATCAGATTGACCATCTCCTTTGGCACCATAAGAAAGGACATCAAAAGTACCCTGTCCATTTGCAACCCACAAGTTGCATGAGGCAATAGAGAAGACCAACAAGCTGATTATAAGCACATCCTGTAGAATCAATATTTGTTAAATTAAGATAATAATAATAATAGATGTTATTTGTTGACAATAACTAGAAAACTAAAGAGGCAACTAACCATAGTATCTTATGTGAAGACCTAAAAATATCCAGGAACTAATATGTTTTACACAATGATACACATATTTATATATATATATATAGCCTAAACAGTTGGCATGATTTAAATATAAGATTATAATATATTTTAAATTCATAAATCTGTTAACATCCTAATAACCATTTTCTATAAAAATATTTCTAAAAACTAAAAAAAGTAAGACATATTATAATTTTAATGGTTAAAATATATAATTTATCTCATCATATGAAAATATGTTTTATTCTCTTGTTTAATAAAATAGCATTAATACACCTCAATTAGTACTGATGAGGCAAGATCTTTGCAACAACAAAAATTAGAAGCAAACTAATTGGACATAATCGCAAATATTATTATTAAATTCATATTAGGCATAACTTTTTTCGCTATTTCACATACACCCATCACCATCTTGCCATCACTCTTCACAACTGGAACTATTGTTCTTTGGTTGATTTTTTTAATGATTAATAAACTTCTTCACAGCCAGACTTGTAGCTTAAGGCGACTAGAAAAGAAGTAGAACTCCATTTTAACATCATTGGGAACCGTGAGTACATTTTTCATAGTTAAAATGTAGAGCACTTTCTTTTAAGCTTAATTTGAAAATATGGTCTTTCAACCTAAATTTTGAGCTCGAGAGTGGATTTTATATATTAGGGAAGGCATTAGTACTTCGTCTGCCCATTTAAAATCATAATATCGCTAATGGCATGAACCTTTATATCCTTAATTAATTTATTAAAAAATTAATATTGAAACAAAATATTTTTTTTATTTTTGTGTTTAACAATAGTTTATTTTGCTCTTACTATCCCTAAGCGTAGTAGGGAAATCATGACTGCATAGTTCTGGGTAAAAGATTAATTGATTTAAAAAATAGCTAAAATATAGTTAATTCAATTTAGTGGAAATAATAGCAAAGAGACGATGTTGATTGTAGATCGACTTTCTACTTCACGCATAAAATTAGAGACAACATAGACCATAACCAAACTATAAATATTCCAATAAATCTATTATGATTTTAAAATAAAAGTAACCTTAAATGAAATTAATAGCAAAAGATAATATTAATTATAGACTGAATCTCCATTTTAGATAAGAAGTTAGAAACAATGTGCAATGTAACCCAACTATACAACTTCAATTAAATTTAAAAAGATTAACAAATTTAAAAAATTAGAGAAGGGAAAGTGTTTAATTAAATTTAATATTCTTTAAAAATAAAATAATATTTCTTAAATAGAATTCATAGTAGAGAGATGATGTTTATTGTAAAGTTGACTTCCCACTTTAGGTAGGAAGTTAGAGATAACACCAACCATAATCCAATTATTAAGATTCCATTAAAGTAGTTAAAATAATTTATTTAAAATATTTCTTAATATATAACTTATTATTATATATATAATTTTAAGAAAATAAATTAATTTTATAATTTAAAAATAAATAAATTATCTATGTATATATTATAATTTATTTATTAATTATTAATTACATTATATTCATAGAATAAATTATAGAGTGAATTACATTGTCGCCTCTAGAGTTTAGTTAAATTTCCTCAACATAATACCACTATTTATATACACACATTATAATAACTACTCTTAAAAGAGAAATAAGTGTGATCATGTAAATAAACACGATGTAATGGATGTAATTAAGTTAATGAAAATACATTATAGAGTAAATAACACTAACACCCCTCTGAGTTTTAGCGAAATTACGCAAACCATCCCTCAATTTTCTACACCTACGCAAATCCCCTAATTTTTATAATTTCATTACACGGACCACCCCTGCACGGGAAATAAGTGTAATCTTTTAAATAAAAAATGTGATAAATGTAATTAAGTTAAACAAAACATGGTATATTGTGGAAACAAATCTAAATAATATATGAGTCGATACCTCTTTATTATTTTTTGTTCTTTACGATATAGTATAAGCGTAATTTAAACAATATATCTTTAGAATTGTTGATGCATTTTGTAATAAAAATAATAAAGATACACTGATTGGTATATTATTTGGATTTTTCTCATAATATACGATGTTTTGTAAAACTAAATTGCATTTATTACATTTTTTATTTAAAAAATTACACTTATTTTTCATGCAGAGATGATTAGTGTAATAAAAGTATAAAAACTATGAAAGGTTTGTGTAAGTGTAAAAAAGTGAGGGGTGGTTTGTGTAATTTCACTAAAACTCATGGGGTGTCAGTGTAATTAACTCTACATTATATTGTGAAGACAAATCCAAATAATATAAGTGTCAATGTGTCTTCATTATTTTTTGGCTCATTACAAATGCATCAATAATTTTAAGTAGATATTTTTTTAAATCACTTTTATATTATATTATAACGAACTAAAAAAATTGAAGATGTATCGACTAGTGTACTACTATATGGACTTGTATAAAAGTATACCATATTTTTTTAACTTAATTATACTTAATACAATTTTTTAAAGATTAAATTTATCTCTTTTCAAATGGGTAGTTATATATATATATA
>NC_032010.1:13800242-13806484 GCF_001865875.1 Lupinus angustifolius
TATATATATATATATATTAGGAGATTTATGTTGGTATAGAGAAATGATGAGTTATTTGTTTAATTTGTAATTTACTCTAAAATATATGAATAAAACATAAAAAGAGAGAATAAAAAATACATATGGGCTTGTCCACGTGGACGAAGGTGAGTGGCAGAGCACGAAAATGGAGTGAATGGCGGCGTGTCTAGTAGACAGTGTCATGTGAGGATGCTGTCGTGCCACACGTTGGACATGGATTAATATGCCGAAAATAGTCGTTTGACAAACTAATGAGGCAATGTCAAGTCTTGTCGGTCAATAGAAGCTCACAAAATAGGAGCTTGGCATGTGTGTTATTGATGAGTTTGTGAATAGATTACACTTCTGATTATGAGATGATGAGATAATGACTCATAACATCCACATCACTAAACAAAATTTTCATTCTTATTTTGGTTTCACATATTATTTTATAATTTATTATAATTTCAAATGACATAAGAACAACATATATTTTTTTCTATCATAATAACAAACATCTTTCTTATTATTATTTGGGTTCCACAATATCTATTTCCCCCCACAATATCTAGCTCTCTTCTTACTTTCTCTTGGTTAAGAATAACCAAGAATTGTTCTTATTTAAAAACTAAAAACAAAAAATAAGAACGACATATTAGAAAATAAAATAAGAATATTTTTATTACATTAAAAACAACATTAATAACAAATATTGTGGTCGCTCTCAGCACATCAGTGCTATAGGTGGTTGAATCAACAAGGGATGTGTGTCTTTCTCTTGCTCGGTATCTGTTTTTGAAAGTTGTGCACATAATTTCGTGCAATTTTGAGGCAATGATTGCCTTGCTTTTGTTGTGACACAAAAATATTTCCCCATTGGTTATGAAATTGAGGAAATTTTCCTTTTCTTTCCTGCCAGCAGTTCTTTTCTCTTATGTGTTCCTTTTTTAACGACCTTCCTTTTGTTCTGTTTATTTTAACACGATATTTATTATTGTTTTTTCAAAATGCCACATTGATAGCATATTTTATTTAGAATGTAACTACTACAATCTAAAAAAAATTATTTGTTATTTTCTAAACTAGTAAATTAATTAAAATAAAATAATTGGTAATCTAAAATATTTTTAGTTGTTGGTTAAGAATCAAATAGTATTAAAAGATAAAAATGGTTTCGATACATCTAAAACATGCACTCTTTTGCCATAAAAATATTTTTAATAGAATCACACTAAAAAGTTTATGTGGGGTAAAAAAATTTTATTCATTTTAAAAAAATTACAGGAGTAATGTTTTGGAAAAAAAAATTGTGATTCTACAAATTCTACAAATTACTAAAATATTTGTTTTTCTATTTTTTAATTTTCTTAAAAAATAGGATGAATGAAATTCGGCATTTACAATTGTCCCCTTTTATTTGTTGTTTACTAGATAGTAAGCAAAATGTGGTTTGAGTGCTATTGTAGTAATTAACTAGTAAATAATTGAATTCCAATTTTGTCTCAAACATGCAAGCGCACAACATAACCAAAAACTTAAATGAAAAGCAAGTGGGATACTACTGGATCTCAGAGACATAATTAAAACAAAAATCTAGGTCAGGGTGATCTTGGCTCTCAGGACATTAAAATTTAAAACGATGACACAAGATGAAATATTGTCTGATCTTAGAAACAAAAATTAAAATTCATGTCAGGCCAGAGATATTAGTTAAAATCATTTATTTTAAACATTTTTTATTACCGAACTTATTATTATATATATTATTTATAAGGAAAAGAAATTAATTTTATTATATAAAATAAGTTAAAAATCTATTTAACATAGAAACCAATATATGTTATTATTTAATTAATGAGAATAATGTATCTCCTTATATTAGGAGTTAACTTATCTCCCCTAACCAGTAAAAATGTGACATATGTGTTATTTTGTTTATAGAAAATGATGAAACATGACACATGTCATGATTTCAATGGCAGGAGGAGATAACTTATCTCCTTATACTAGGAGATACTCTATTCCCTTTAATTAATTATAAATATATATGATATTAAAATATCTCCTCATACTAGGAGATAACTTATCTCCTCCTGCCAATAAAAGTACGACATGTGTACTGTGTTGTTTAGTATGATAAATATTTTTGTAGAAAATAATTACATAAGACACATGTCATAATTTAATTGGATAGAGGAGATAACTTGTCTCCTTATACCATAAGATACATTATTTGTTTTTTTTGGTTTCCCACCGGTATTCTCGCAGTAGAGACAATCATGTCTGAGCTGGGAATATCCACAGATACGTGAGGCTAACTCTCCCATTGGATATTTTTTCCATCCACAAGACTCGAACCCGAGACCTTGCTGAAGGAGAATCAAGCATGTACCACTTGAACCAACGACGTTGATCATGAGATACATTATTCTCAATATATATAATTTATTTATTAGATTATTAATTATATTATTCAATAAAATATATGAATAAAACAAAACACTAAGCCTTCATTTGGTTGGAGAGAAAGAGAGGAGAAAGAGAAAGAGAGGAGAAAGAGAAGGAGAGGAGAGAAGATGAGGAGAAAGTTCTTATTTCTCTCCTTTGGTTGAGGAGAGAATATAAGAGGAGAGAGTAAAAGTGGAAGTGGGACCCACCAAAATTTGTTCTTCTCTTACATGAAGAGAAAATGAGGGAGGAAGAGTGAAAGAGTAAAATCACTCATTTCTCTTCTTTTTCTATACAACCAAACAATACAAAACTTCTCTCTTTTTCTTGTCTTTTTCTATCTTTTCAAGTTCTTTCTCTCATATTTCTATCTTCTTACTTTCTTCCCTACAACCAAATAAAGCATAAAGGGAAGATAATTACATATGGTGTTGTCCATGTGGAAGAAGGTTAGTGGCGGAGAACGAATAAGTGAGTGAATGGTGGCGTGTCAGGTGGGCACAAGACAACGATGTCACGTGGAGCTGCTGCCAAAAATGACACATGTTGGGCATGGATTGGCTTGCCGTAAATAGTCACTTGACTAACTAATGAGGCAATGTTGGATCTTGTCGCTCAACGAAGGCTCTCCAAATGGGAGCTTGACGTATGTGGTGGCGTTGAGTTCGTGGATAGATGTCATTGCTGATTATGAGACAATGATCTAATGATAATCTCGACATAGTGCCTCTTGTTGAATGTCGTTTTCTAAAAGCTATACAGATATTTCGTGCAATTTTGAGGCAATGATTCCCTTGATTTTTTTGTGACCCAAAAATATATCCTTGGGTGTGAAATTGAGGCAATTATCCATTTTTTTCTGCTAGCAATTTTTTTCTTTTAGATGTCCCTTATCTTCTTTATTTAAAAGGCGTTCATTTTTATTCTTTTTATTTAAACACAATATTTACAATTTTTTATAACTACCATATTAATGACAGATTTTATTTAGAAGAGTAAATTATACCGACATCTCCTGAGTTTTAGCGAAATTACATAAACCACCCATCACTTTTTTACACATACACAAATCCCCTAATTTTTATAATTTTATTAGACTGATCACCCCTGCATGAGAAATAAGTGTAATATTTTTGAACAAAAAATATGATAAATGCAATTAAGTTAAACAATATATAGTATATTGTGGAGACAAATCCAAATAATATATGAGTCGATATCTCTTTGTTATTTTTGATTCGTTACAATACACTGTAATAGCGATTTAAATAATATTTCTTTAGAATTGTTGATGCATTTTGCAACAAAAAATACTAAAGATGCATTGATTTGTATATTATTTGAATTTTTCCTCACAATATACCATTTTTGTTGAACTTAATTGCATTTATCACATTTTTTATTTAAAAGATTACACTTATTTCTCATGCAGGGGTGGTCAGTATAACGAAAGTATAAAAACTATGAGAGATTTGTGTAGGTGTAAAAAGTGAGGGGTGATTTATGTAATTTCACTACAACTAAGGGAGTGTCAGTGTAATTAACTCTGTTTCAAATGTAACTACTGAAATTTAAAAAGTGTTATTTTTATTTTCTAAATTAATTAAAAATAGGTCGATTAAAATTCAGCCTTCATAGTTGCCCATATTTACATGTTGTTTCCTAGATAGAAAATAAACTGAGGTTTAAGTACTATAATGATAAGTAGCTAGTAAATAAATGAATACCAATTTTATAGGAAAACATGTAGGTGCACTTTAGAACCAGAAACTTAAATGAGAAGAAAGGATACTGCTGGATCCCAGAGATATTAATTAAAACAAAAATCCATGCAAGAGTAGTTTTAGATCTCACAACATCAAAGTTTAAAACAATGACACACAATGAATTAGTATATGTTGTTACCGTAGCTTGCAGCAATTCTAAATGGCACGAAATAATACTTACTAGCTGAGTCACGACCAGGTCGCTCTCTTTAAGACGTTTCGTGGCACTGCCCAAAATGTGCAAGCAGACTATCAACCACACTGTCCCCAGGATAAAACAGCCCAAATCTCTGTTATCGAATTCTTACTGCACTGTAAGAACCGATCTTGAATACACCCTCCACAATATGGCTATCAGTGCCAATTCTCGAAATTACCCACAATATGGCTACCCGTGCCAATTCTCTTCCCACAATACTGACTACCAGTGTCAGTTCTCGAAATCCCACAATATGGCTGCCCGTGCCAATTCTCTTCCCACAATACTGACTACCAGTGTCAGTTCTCGAAATCCCACAATATGGCTGCCCGTGCCAATTCTCTTCCCACAATACTGACTACCAGTGTCAGTTCTCGAAATCCCACTATGGCTACCTGTGCCAATTCTTAAGTGCCACGGAAAGAAAGGGAGAGAAGTTTGTCGGAAATGCGTCGGTGGAATATTAGAGGGGAGAAAGAAAAGTTGAGAGGTAACGCCTTCAGCTTGATGCAAGTTAAAATGAAGGGAGAAAGCCTCTATTTATAACATGAGATTTTTCTCATGTTCCTCATTTCTCCCATGTGGGACTTGAGAACTTAATTTTTATTTTTTCAAAACTCTTTCATGTGGGACTTTGAGAGTTGTTTTTTCAAACTCTTCTATGTGGGACTTGGGTGTTTTTATATTTCACACCCAAAAGTTCTCACTCATGGCTTTCAACAAACCATGTTCCAACAATTCCCCACTTGAAATTAAAAAACAATTTCCGAGAATATTTGTGGTCTCAATAAAATTGTGCGTAAACAAAGGTGTCATGCGAATTGAACCTTTGCATAGTGAATAAGATCCAGATTTTACTAGAGTGACTCGTAGTCTTGAACTCTATCTCTAGTGTCCAACCACACACAACCTTTTCAAAGGTGTATTCTGTAAAGCCCGTGCATTAAAGGCCATGCACGTCTATCCCAGTATAGTGAACGCTCTAGAAATTTATGCCAAAACATTTCATAGGAAGCGGCTCCCACTTCCACATTCACATAGGTGAGTCTATCAAGAGTACTCCTGTAGCCTAGGTACTCCACTCCAATTGGAGTATAGATCTCATTAAGAGTTTAACTCATCCTTACATATGTTGCAGGAATCATGCTTCTCATAATTTAATAGGATGTTCATTCTCATATCACTTTACAACTTGTTATTACCCATTGAACCTATTTATTGGGATCTCCAGTCAGTTAGGTCGAGTTACCATCATGAGTGATCCTCGTTTTAAGGGCAATAGTCTCATACTTTTAGAAGTATTATGAACTTTCTCTCTAGCTAGTCCTTTCATCAAAGGGTCTACTAAGTTATTCTCGGTGCGTAAATTAGCCACTCTAACAGCTCCTATAGAGAGTAAATTTCTAATGGTGTTGTGCTTACAACGTATTTGTCATTTCTTACCGTTATAAGAGTGCGGTTCTCAATTATTGCAATAGCCACGGTACTATCACAATGGATCAACACAACCGGAATCGGTTTTTCCCATAGGGGAATCTCTACAAGCAAGCTTCTCAGCCAACTTGCTTCTTCACTAGCTGTTGCTAGAGCTATCATCTCAGCTTCCATGGTGGATTGAGCCAGAATAGTCTGTTTCTTTGACTTCCAAGAAATAACCCCACCAGCTATACTAAATATATAGCCACTGGTTGCTACGGAATCATCTGAAAGAGTGTTCCAATCAGCATCACTGAATCCTTCTAGGACAGCTGGAAACCTTCGATAATGTAATCCAAGGTTCATTGTTTTCTTAAGGTATCTCATTACCCTTTCAATAGCATGCCAAT
>NC_032010.1:13806584-13807080 GCF_001865875.1 Lupinus angustifolius
TGCATAATAATCCCACAACATAGGCAATGTCGGACCTAGTGCAATAAGTGGCATATCGAAGGCTGCCAATGATGCTAGCATATTCAGCTTGTGTTACACCTTCACCAACATTCTTAAAGAGTTTTACACTTGGATCGTATGGTGTGCTAGCAGGTTTATTGTCAAAGTATTTATATTTCTTTAGGATCTTTTCCACATAGTGAGATTGATCCAAAGAAGTTCCTTCTTTTGACCTAGTAATTTTTATACCAAGGATTACACTCGCCTCTCCAAGGTCTTTCATATCAAAGTTGTTACACAACAATGATTTCACATTATTCACAACATGAATGTTGGAACCAAATATGAGTAGATCGTCTACATAGACACATATGATAGTGTAAATGTCATTTTCTGAGTTGTAATAAATGCATTTGTCACTTTCCTTCACCTTAAACTCATTCGAGACCATTAAAGTCATTAAAATTTTCATGCCACTGTTTAGGTGCTTGCTTAA
>NC_032010.1:13807180-13809349 GCF_001865875.1 Lupinus angustifolius
AAAGCTTCTTGGACTGTTGATGGATCCTCTTCCAATGTATAGACCATATAATCAGGTCCATACTCTCTAGCAGTCCTTGCTCTCTTACTTCTTCTAGGTTCTATTTCAAACTCATCGTTATTATCACTATTCCTAATCATAGGTATGTAACAAGTTATTGTGCCCCCACTATTTCTCAATTTAAAAGGGAATTTCATTTCATTGAAGTCAGCATCGTTAGACTCAATGATCACTTTTATATTAAGGTCATAAAACCTGCACGTTTTGTTGTTTACAGCATACCCAATGAATACACATTCATAGGCTCTACTTGCGAGTTTAACTCTTTTGGGGTCTGGTATCCGGACATAAGCAACACAACCCCAAGTTCTCAAATAAGACAGGTTTGGTTGTCTATTCTTAATAATTTCATATGCGGAAATTTCGTTTTTACTCTTGGGGACTCTATTTAGCACATAACAAACAGTTAAAAAAAGTTCACCCCACCAAGAGGATGTTGCACCAGAACTTAACATAATAGCTACAACTAATTCAGTTAAAGTTCTATTCTTTCTTTCAGCTTTACCATTCATTTCAGGTGAATATGGTGCAGCTGTTTCATGAATAATGCCATTTAATTTATAAAAATCATTAAACATGTTAGAGTTATACTCAGTGCCTCTATCGCTTCTGAGTTTCTTTATTTTCTTCTTGAGTTGATTTTTAATTTCATTTACATATAACTTAAACATGTCATCAGTGGTGTACCCTTTCCCAACAAATACCCCATTCTTAGTAAGAGTATACAAGTTTGCTCCTATGGTATGGGTGAAACCAGCCTTATTAAGAAGAAAACTAGAAACTAGATTCTTCCTCATATCTGGAGTGTGCATCACATCTTTAAGAATCAGAGTCTTCTCAGATGTAAATTTCAGCTCCAAATCACCAGTTCCAACAACAATAGTGGTGTGGGAGTCACCCAACAACACCTTCTTATCATCAGCATCCGTGTATGTTTTGAACATAGCATGGTCATAACAGACATGGCGGGATGCACCGGTATCTACCCACCACCACCAGTTCCTCCAACCATAGTTACCTCAGATAATTCAGCCACAAATGGTTCATCAACCATGTTGGCCTGCAGAGGACGATCTATAGGATTATTTCTGCACTTGCATGCCATATGACATGGCTTCCCACATTTGAAGCAGATGAACAGGTTGCTAGAGTCATTCTTAGCGGGTGACTTAGCATATTGCACCTTTTGGGGGTTCCAATTCTTGTTTCGACTAATGTTCTTAGTCTTATTTCCACTGCGGTTTTGATTCTTGAAGTTAGTGCTTCAGACCCACACCTGGGAATTTCTTCTTAGTGCTAATGTTCGAGACAATCAACACCTCATCTTTCTGATCTTGCTTACGAGCCTCTTCTTCAATACGAAGACGAGTGATCAGAGATTCCAAAGAGATTTCTTTGGTCTTATGCCTCATAAGGTTTTTGAAGTCTTTCCAGCTAGGAGGCAGCATGTCAATTATGACAGCAACTTGAAATTGCTCATTTAAGGGCATACCATCAGAAATGATCTCATGAGCAATTTTCTGAATCTCGTGGGACTGAGACTCTACTGATTTATCATCAATCATTTGGTACTTGAGGTAGCGGCTAACAACATATTTCTTAGTCCCTGCTTCCTCAGTATCATATTTTTTTCTCAAGTGCATATCAAATTAATTTGGCAGACTTGTATGGGCTATAATAATCATACAAATCATCAGACAACCCATTCAGAATGAAATTCTTAAATAAGTAATCACTTTCATTCTAGAGAGCTATTTCAATAGCCAGATGATCCCTTTCCTCTTTTTCAGCCTCATCCGACACCACTGGGATGTCGGTTTTCAGAACGTGGACAACCTTTCTCATAGTGAGGAAAATTCCACCTTATGTTGCCAACGTTTGAAATTTGTTCTGTCAAACCGAAATGGCTTGTTCAGGTCGTAGCTGTTCGGTCCAGTAATATTATTTACGAATGTCATTGCAGTCGAAACGTCTTAAAATTGTTGTTACCATAGCTTGCAACAATTCTAAATGGCACGAAATAATACTTACTGGCTGAGTCACGACCAGGTCGCTCTCTTTAAGACGTTTCGTGGCACTGCCCAAAATGTGCAAGCAGACTATCAACCA
>NC_032010.1:13809449-13814744 GCF_001865875.1 Lupinus angustifolius
CCCTCCACAATATGGCTACCAGTGCCAATTCTCGAAATTACCCACAATATGGCTACCCGTGCCAATTCTCTTCCCACAATGCTGACTACTAGTGTCAGTTCTCGAAATCCCAGAATATGGCTACCCGTGCCAATTCTCTTCCCACAATATTGACTACCAGTGTCAGTTCTCGAAATCCTACTTTGGCTGCCTGTGCCAATTCTCTTCCCACAATACTGACTACCAGTGTTAGTTCTCGAAATTCCACTATGGCTACTTGTGCCAATTCTTAAGTGCCACGGAAAGAAAGGGGGAGAATTTTGCCGGAAATGCGTCGGCAGAATATTAAGGGGGAGAAAGAAAAGTTGAGAGGAAACGCCTTCAGCTTGGTGCAAGTTAAAATGAAGGGAGAAAACCTCTATTTATAACATGAGATTTTTCTCATGTTCCTCATTTCTCCCATGTGGGACTTGAGAACTTAATTTTTATTTTCTCAAAACTCTTTCATGTGGGACTTTGAGAGTTGTTTTTTCAAACTCTTCTATGTGGGACTTGGGTGTTTTTTATATTTCACACCCAAAAGTTCTCACTCATGGTTTTCAACAAACCATGTTCCAACAGTATCAATTGTCATAGACAAAAATTAAAACCTACAAAGTATGCATTTAAAAAAATGAGGATCTCATGCCGAGAAAGATTGAATTTTAAACATGGCAAGCTTGACCATGATATATTGAATTTTAAAATTTTTAGGCTTAGGGACTTGGTAAATTGAATCTAAACACGTTAGACGTTTAGACATGAAAAGTATGAATTTCAAACACGCTTGGCAAGGGGACTTGGACAATTGAATTTTAAACATGTCAAGCTTTGGGAATTGGAAATATTGATTTTTTTAGCATGTCGGGCTCAAGGACTTGGATAGGTTGAAATTAAAGAAAAATAGTTCCGGAACATGGTAAGTATTACTATAAAATACATCAGGCTAGAGGACCTGAAAATTAAGATTTAAAGCACATCATGCTCAAGGACCTGGTAAGACTTATTTAAAAGCATATTAGGTTTAAGGACTTGGAAAGTATGTATCCTGAAGTATGTAAAGTAATGGTATGAAGTCTTGAGAGTTCATTATGTATGATTGATAAGTGCCAAAAATACCTAATTTTTATACATTTTTTATGGCACTTATCCTTAGATAAATTGAGAAAACCAACTTAATTCAACACTATTTGAATAAAATATCACATTCTTATATATATGCTTTGTATATTTCTTTTATACTGTATTTTATAGGATTTAGGTAGAAAATAGAAGATTTTATCAAAGACATACAAAGTGTTTAAAATAGGCTAAAATGCTCAACACATAAGCATGACTCATCAAAATTTGGCCTATTTGGAGTCAACATGAAGCTTCTCACTAAGCAGCTTAGCTTGGACCAAACCTACACCCAACGTGACATGAATACAAACCTGGCACGGTCAGACCAAAATTACACGGTTAGAACCAACCTGGCACGGTCAGAACACAAGCATGACACAAGCCAACCTACTCAAGCAGACAGCTTAGCAGAGCACCTGGACTGCCAAGCGTGGAGCCATACATGTGACTAGTCAGCAAGCACCAGCCACATCACCACCTGCACGGTCAGAGCTGCTCAAGCTGGCAGCTCAATGGTGCCACATAGGCGCTTAGCGGTATGCACCCAGTAACTTGGTCAAGTTGACTTAATCACCAAGTAACCGTGATATCATGCATGGCCTCACTCCAAGTAGCCTCCATAGGCATTTCAGAGGTAGCTCACAATAGCTGAGCCAAGTAGCCCACCATAGATTTGGTGAGTCAGCTCAAGCAGGTGACTAAGCTGCTTGGCCAAGTGATCAAACCCATGCTGAAGGGTTTGGTCAGCAGCTTAGCGGTGGAAACAAGCAGCTCAGCGGGGTCCAGGAAGGCCTATAAAAAGGATGCACCTCAAAGGCAAAAACACATTCCATTTTTCATTCTAACATTCACTCCTACATTCACACACTTGAACCAAATTCTTCTCTTCTTCTTTTTGTAATTTTCTTGGAGAATTTCCACTCCAAAGTAGTTTAGGAAAGTGTAGTTTGTAGTTTTTCTTTGTTAATTAAAGAGGAGAAAGGAGATGGCAAATGAGATATAAAAACATAATTTTGTAATCTCATTTGGGACCAAAAACATCTCATCCATGGGTAGTTGGCTCATGCTCCTACATATTGACTTGGATTATGGTGTAATTTCTTCTCTTTAATTATCATCTTTTGAAATCAATGCATTCAAGTTAATACTTTTTGGTTAAGTTTTGATTCTTTATGAAGTTCTTGATGCGGATTTAGCTTGATCACCTAAAACTTGATTTAAAGATCCAAAATTGCTTCTTTTTAAAGTGTTGACAAGTGAACTAACAAGTATAACCTACACCTTAGTTCACTTGCAATATTAAGCATCTATTTTAAGTAACTTATGTTCAAGGCTAAATAAAGTCAATGGAGCCTGAAGTAGGGTGTGACAACCTGCTCCGTCTAGTGGCAGTTAACTATTATTTAGTGTATTCTAGGACACTAGATGAAGGATTTAGAAATGATGTATGGAATTAACTAAAGGTATACACATAAATTATAATGTTTTCAAAAATCAATTAAATGAAGAAACAAATCCATATTTCCAAACCAATTTCCTCCTCAAGAATTTGTGCATAATAGATGTTTTATGTTTATATTTATTTGTCAATATTTCTTGAACAAAATCAACCAAAAAGATGTTTAAACATTATTGGTAATATAATATGTTTATAATAATATTCTATTAGCCAATTCCTTTTGGTTTGACATAACTCTATACTATACTACAATTGAATCTTGAAAAAGATGCAAATGTAAAAATAGTGAAGTGTTAACTTATAAATTTTATTTATTGACAAGAAAGAAACCTTGAATCAAAATGCAATTTAATTCATAAGTTGTATCTTTGTGAAAAGGAAAAATACACAATTATAATGAGTGATCTAACTACTAACTTTTACTTTTAGCCATTTACATTTCCGCAACTAACATTTATTTTCTGTCATTTAAATTCTGCAACTAACTATTTATGGCTTTATTTATTCTTTATACCAACCCTTCAAAGAAGTGGTACGGTTAACTTCTAAATTTATTTTTTTGTCAATTTATTATTCTTTGATACCAACCTTTCATAAGGAATGGTATGGTCAATTTAATAAAATGAGACCGACATTTATGGTATGGTTAAAAGGAACCCAAAAAGGGATTAAATAAATAAAGTAACTAACTAATTAAATATCACTCATTATCACTTGTATTAATTTTCTAAATTCATATCATTAAACCAACATTAGAATTTATTCTAACAAAGCCGAGATGGTACAAAATTGTTAATAATTCAATGAAACTAAGTTTTTTGATTAAAGGAACATTCTTGAAACCATTATACCGGTGTTGGAATTTATTTCAACAAAGCCGAGATGACGAGCAAATAATTGACTTGTCATTAAATAAATTAATCAGAAACTTACTTGCCTCAATAAATAGCAAGAAAACTCTTTCAACACATTGGCGCCGCTACTAGGGAATTGCTAAATAATAGAATTTATTATTTATTATGCTATAGTATTAATAATATTGTACAAAAATATTTTTCACTTAGTAAAAATTAATTTGAATTTGTAAATTATAAATATTGTTTATTCTTAACTACTAACCTTCTTTATGAAAAAAAAAAAACAGAAAAGTTTCCTTTGGTGCATGCATTGCTGGAATAAACAGGTTGAATTTTCTTTCGATCCCGAGTTGTAGAAAACTTTAAGTAAGAAAAAGAAAGCCCAGAGGAAAGCCAAGAAGAATTTAGAATCAATGGCCAATATTCAGCAAACCAATGAAGGATGAAGGGAAGAAAACCAGCCGAACACTGGAGGATTTGTTAGATTTACACCAAGGAACATGATTAGAATTGGGAGACCATCCGGGACCCAAAAGACGCCAGAAATGAAGTACAGAATAGAACATGAAGATCCATACAACCACCTCACAAAATTCTATGATTTGGTTGGAACTGCTGGTGTCTCTAAAACAGAAAAGGAAACAACTTTCATGAGGCTTTTCCCATTAACTCTAATCGGGAAAGCTAAGGAATGGTTTCTAGATTTGCCTCTGCATATTCAGAATGACTGAAATTTGGTGGAGGAAATATTTATGGGCAGATATGTTATGTAACAGTTATTTTACACACTTGCTGAAAAATGGCCACTTAAACGATTAACCAATGAGCTTAATCGATTAAATCTAATAAGAACCATAATGATCAGAACAACAACTTGGACAATTATTAACCAATACACAAACAAATACTTTTATGCAAGATTAACAAGAACATAGCAAGGAATAAGCATGCAAAATATTAGCTCCAAACTCGCATTAAAACATCTTGAAATATAAAAGAGAAAGTGATAGAAAAGATTGCGCATGGATTTTATCCTGGTTCGTTTCGCAGTCCACTGCAAAACTACATCCAGTCCCTCTCTCTAATCTGGGAGACTTTCCTTCTTCACTATAGAACACAATGTACATTACATACACGCTTCCAAATACAAGACTCAAACGCTCCTTTCTTGGAACCCAAAAAACTTCGTCACCCTTGGTTTGACCTTTCCCAAAAACCGCCTCCCAAGAAAACCTTTCTTACACGATTCGGCCCCATCCAAGGTATCACTCTTTATCCCAAGACCTGCAAGTCTTTGTGCGAAGAACACCTTACCTAACCACAGCTAGGATTTTCCCAATCCTTGAATTAACAATGCTTTGAGTTATGAATGAGTACTTAATACTCGGATATTACAATAAAGATCAAAGCCTAAAACCTAAGCAAGAACTCACAAGACATCCTAGTCTAATATGAATGAACATGAATGAGGTTTCTGAAAATATGCAATCATAAAGAACTATCTCTTTTTCTTTTCAAGAAACACAAGAATGATGCAAGAAAGCTTTTCAAAGAATCATGCAATATGAATATGAAAACTAAAGCCTTAGCATGATCTAATCCTTCTCCTAATTCAATACTCTCTAATAGATTCTAACAATGATGATCTAACTCTTTTCTCTGTGTTTTTCTCTCTCTTTCTTACTCTTAGCCGTTTATGCTATTAGCCAATATTTATACAAAACAAATTTTGCCTCTAAAAATTGTTTTTCAGTTATGCAGTTGAAAACAACAGAAAACACTCACGTTAATCGATTAACCAGTGTATTTTTAATACATGATTAAATGGTAAACTACTTA
>NC_032010.1:13814844-13816387 GCF_001865875.1 Lupinus angustifolius
AACACAACAAGCAACCTTTCTCCCCCTTTTGACATTATAAAAAAGATACGAATGTTCAATTCTAGTCAAAAGTAAGAAGAGATATAGAAATTTATTTTAAAAAACTGTAATTATTAGCATAGACAATAACCAGTTTGAGAAGCTGAAACAAATGCATTGATTTCTGACTCTAAAACTGAATATACACAGATTTTGCATGACATATCCATTATGTAAAGAGTTTAGACATAGAATGATTAATCATATATGTATGCCACTTGTTAGTACCACTTGTTAGATGCCATTATCACCACTTATTAGCACTTGTTAGGCAATTTTCATTTTAAAGCATATTTCAATCATTCAATTATAATACACAATTTAAGACATGTTCAAGATTCATGCAAAAACAAATTCTATTTAACACAATTAGCAAGGTTCAACATAGTTACAAAATAATAAAAGATGGTACAACCATAACCATGAGATGTACTTGACTCAAAAATATAGACGTAAGCCACAAAACAATAAGAATTAAATTTTTAAAAAAATTGAGCCCAGGTAATCAATTATCACAAAATTTAATCGATTAAGATGATTTATTTCAGAAAGCTTTAGCTACTGGAACTCATTTAATCGATTATACTGAGGGTTAATCAATTAATGACAAAAAGTTGACAGTTTTGAGCACAATTTTGAGCTTACGAAGAAATAATTTTGTAACCTTGTTAATATAATTACCTTACTTACCCTTTGGTGATAGGTCAAGATTACCACTTATTTGATGAAAAGTTTGATAATATGATGAAGGTTGTATATTTGACATTCAAAGTCCGCTGCTCCCCCTTTCATTGTTCTTCCCTCCATCTTCTCCCCCTTTATTACTTAGAGAAGTACTCTTGGTAGGTAGCATAATACGAAAGCTCATTTAACAACATTTCTCAATAACTTTTCTTCTTATTAACCTTTATCTACTCACCAACCTTTTGCCTAGAACATCTTTTGTTGATTTATCCCTTGATGCTCAAATGTCCTTTAGCACCCCTGCAAACACAATTTACTTGTCTCTTTCGGGTACCCAAGTTATTTTGGGTCCCTTCTTGTTAGTAACTAAGGGATCTTGCCCCTTCTTTATCGAAACATATTTTCCACTTGGCACATCAAATTTTCTAATAAATCATGTAGCGCATGTGTGACCATGTGTACCACAATAGAAACAAGTAGGCATGTTATTATTTGACGTCTTATGCATATGAACTACTAGATTTCTATATGGTTTTTTTCTTAGGTTCATGTTTATATCCAATTCCAGATTGGTTACCAATGTTTCTTGTATTAGCAAGCAATGTGTTAAGGTTTTCTTGACTATATGTGAGCTTTGAAAGTTTTTGTTTCAAATCAGAATTTTCAGCATTTAAACTCTCACAAGTATCACATATAGAGGGTTGACATAATTTAGAAGTAGAGCAATCAGATGAGGCACATGCATAGATAAGATCAGGAGTTTCATTTTCAAGTTTAAGTTCATCTAATTCCTTTTGCATTTCAATTATTTTCTTTTCAT
>NC_032010.1:13816487-13816930 GCF_001865875.1 Lupinus angustifolius
GTATAGGAATGTACCTCAATCGAATCATCTTCATCACTAGATGTGCACTTCTCATGCACTTGTGCCATAAGGCATACTTTTGTATTTTCCTCCTCATCGGATGAGCTTGAAGTCAAATATTTCTCGGAATCGTCCCAAACAATGTATGCTCCTTTTGACTTGGACATTCGAGAGTTGATCTTCTTTTTCTCGACTTTCTTGAGGTAGCTCGGGCACTGGTGCTTCATGTGGCCCAATTTTCCACACTCATAGTAAGAGAAGCCTTCTTTGGAAATCGTGCTTTTCTTGGTCGAGTTATTGGCTTCTTTCTTGAGATTCTTGATCCCTCCTTTCTTCTTGAGATACTTCTTGAATTCTTCAAATAGGAGAGTCAAGTCTTCATCGGAATCAGAATCTGAAATGGAATCCTCACTTTCTTGATCTTCTTGAAATCTTGTAGCCTT
>NC_032010.1:13817030-13832183 GCF_001865875.1 Lupinus angustifolius
GTGGGTAACTTGCAAAGTATCCCACATTTCTTTTGCATTAAGGCACTGTGAGACTCTAAAGAATTCGTCATAAGATAAGGCCGAAGTAATGATGTTCTTGGCCTTAAGGTCATGTTGGACATTTCTTTTCTCAATATCCGTCCATAAGCCTTTAGGCTTTTCTTTAGACTCGCCATCCACCATATGAAGTGGAATGTATGGACCATTGACAACGGATTCCCAAATGTCCGTGTCAATTGCCTCGATATATATTCTCATACGAACCTTCCAATAGGCATAAAAATCGCCACTAAATACGGGAGGGCGGTTACTGCATGTGCCATCACCGCCAAATGGGTTAGCAGAGCCCATATGTATTCCCTTTCGGATGACGTGGATATGGTTGAGCTAACACGATGTACTAGCTCTGATACCACTTGTTAGGTATCAGTGGCCTAGGCACACCTAGAAGGGGGGTTGAATAGGTGTGGCAGAACTCAAGTTCCACTTTTCTGGTTTTTACACACTTGCTGTAAAATGCCCAGTTAATCGATTAACCAGTGAGCTTAATCGATTAAATCTAATAAGAATCAGAATGATCAGAACAACAACTTGCACAGTTATTAACCAATACACAAACATATATACAACATATACTTTTATGCAAGATTAACAAGAACATAGCAAGGAATAAGCATGCAAAATATAAGCTCCAAACTCGCATTAAAACATCTTGAAATATAAAAGAGAAAATGATAGAAAAGATTGCACAAGGATATTATCCTGGTTCATTTTGCTGTCCACTGCAAAACTACATCCAGTCCCCTATCTGACCTGGGAGATTTTCCTTCTTCACTATAGAACACAATGTACGTTACATACACGATTCCAAAAACACCTCCTAAGAAAATCTTTCTTACGTGATTCGGCCCTAGCCAAGGTATCCCTCTTTATTCGAAGACCTTCAAGTCTTTGTGTGAAAAACACCTTACCTAACCGCAGCTAGGATTTTCCCAATCCTTGAATTAACAATGCTTTGAGTTATGAATGAGTACTTAATACTCGGATATTACAATAAAGATCAAAGCCTAAAACCTAAGCAAGAACTCACAAGACGTCCTAGTCTAATATGAATGTTCATGCATGAGGTTTATGAAAATATGCAATCATAAAGAACTATCTCTTTTTCTTTTCAAGAAACACAAGAATGATGCAAGAAAGCTTTTCAAAGAATCATGCAATATGAAGATGAAAACTAAAGCCGTAGCATGATCTAATCTGTCTCCTAATTCAACACTCTCTAATTGATTCTAACAATGATGATCTATCTCTTTACTCTATGTTTTTCTCTTTTTTTTACTCTTAGCCGTTTATGCAATTAGCCAGTATTTATACAAAACATATTTTGCCTCTAAAAATGGTTTTTCAGTTATGCATTTGAAAACAACAGAAAACATTCACGTTAATCGATTAAGCCATGGTGTTAATCGATTAACAAGTGTATTTTAATACATGATTAAATGGTAAACTATTTTATATGATATATGTTCATGAAATACATGATTTCCAAAATATAATACCTTTAATGTACAAAATCAATGTATATAAATGCATGAACCTAATTATCATATATTTCTAGATGATGTCTCATTTTAGTGGATTAATTACTTTATTAAGTCTTGTGAGACTCACACCTAGGTTTACCTAACCTAGACTCAATATCTATGACAAGCATCTTATACTTCTAAAAAGATAATAAAGAATTATAACCTAAGTCTAATAAGTCATCACTTGAGCCCCCAGCATGTTGATTGTTGAGCCATCTTCAAGCTTTAACTAATTCCTTGTCTTCATCAAAACATAGACGTTGCTAATGAAATCCTTGACACTTTGCACTCTCAAGATACTTTCCGCAAGGAAAGTTTATCGACCTAAAAACAACAATATCCACCTTTGTTCAACCTACTGGGGAAAGTCTTTACGAATCCTGGGATAGATTCAAATCTAGGTTCCGGAAGTGCCCAAATCATGGATTTGATGTGCAAACTCAAATCCATATTTATATTAACGGGTTGCAACAACAGCACAAGTGGATTCTAAATGCTACGGTTGGCGGACAACTCTTGACCAAACCACCACAACATGCCATAGATATAATTGAATCCATGGCAATGAATGACCAGAAAAGTCAGCACCAAAGAGGACCACCACAAGGAGAGGTGGATTCCTTGAATTAAGCTCAACAGATGCATTGTTGACTCAACATAAACTGCTTCAACAACAGCTTGATGAAGTGACCCAAAAGCTTAATTATTTACCTCGACAAATATGAGAATCTTCAAAGAAGCAAGTTTATAGTTGTAATCATTGTGCTGATAATCATGAGGAGGGCCATTGTCAAAATGAGGAGGTACATTTTGTGGGCAATCCTCCAAGGCAGAACTTTCAGAATAATTACCCTAAATGGGGTAATAATCAGTTGTAAAGAAATCAGCCTTGGAGATAAGAAAATCCTCAAAAACGACCAGCTCAATTCTACCCGAGGAACAATCAGTACCAACACCCAACACAAGACAAATGTGTTAAATTGGAGGACACTTCGAATCAATTCATGCAACTGACAATGTCCAACCAGAAAAACTCTGATGCAACTATTAGGAATATGGACATTCAAATTGGGCAACTAGCCAAACAATTAGCTGAAAATCAGAAATTAACATTTTCAGCTAATACTGAAGTTAATCCAAGAAAGCACTGTAATGTGATGGGCAAGCCAAGCTCAACAAGGAATTAGAAAGAAGGTGGTAAAAATCTGGTTTAATAGGTAACATACGTCAAGGTAATGATGTTAAAAGAGCGCTTGCTGGGAGGCAACCCAATACATTCTGAATATATATACTATGTTTTTCCCTGCATTTTATTTCTTTCTTTCTTTTATTTATTACATTAATTTTTTTATGACAAAAAGAAGAACAAATTTTATAATCAAACTAAAAATCTTTTTCTTTGAAAATAAAAATTCTTTGAGTTTTGGGAAAATAAATCAGATTATTTTCAAAAGGGTAAGAAAAAATAAGTGGGTTATTGGGTCAAGTCAAATTTTCTAAATATTCAAAAACGGTCCAAATCAAGGTCAAGTTATGTCATGGTTCAACCAAACTTGGTCAAACATTAAAGTCTGACCCACCGCCTAGCGATACCATGAGTTCAGCGCAGGCCTGACACGAGCCATGTGCCTAAGGGGACAAAAATCCCACCTAAAGGGGGATTCTATCTTATCCTCATAAATGAAACTTTTCACCAAGAAATTTCCCCACTCTATTTAAACCCCTCAATGTTCTGATTTTAAAGCACCAAAACATTTTGTAAGTTCTTCAAAACACAAAAGCTTTCACTTTCCCTAAAAACTTTATCAAGTTCTTCAAAGTTCTTCATCCACCAGGTAAGTTCTTCTTTCTCTTAATTTTCTTTATATATATATGTGTGTGTGTGTGTGATTCTTCCTCTAAGTTTTGAAGCATCTTGTTTAGGAGATTTTTTAGAAACATATAATCTTTTTAGAAAACCTAACACAAAAAGTTTCAAAAAAATCACAATTTTGTTGAGATGTATACGCTTATTGATTTCAAATGTGAATAGATGTGCTTTGCCATGATATGTTTCATATGATAGAAATTAAGATCATGAATACTTGAAAATAACTTTTGAACTTTCTATTATAATGTTTTTGATTGTACCAAACATATTCAAACTAGCATGCCTTTCAAATCTTTTTAAAAAATGGATTGTGTAGAAAGAAGGGTTATTTTGGTACAAGTAAAAAAAATTCAAAATTGTTCAACCAATAAGGAATGAGATATGTTGAAAACATGAGTAAAATTTCAAAAGTTATGAATTTCTTTGCAATTTTTTTTCAACACTTTGAAATCTCATGTTGATCGAATGCTAAAGAGAAAAATAGGCATAAAACTTGTTCAAATTACCAACAAAGGAAACATCATTGAATAACCAAACTTGACTAAATTTGTTTTGAAACTTGTGCACTTTTAAATAAAGCATCACATATTTTTACTTTGTGAAAACATGAAGGAATTCGGCCATATATGAAATATTCTCAAAGAAAAAATATCAAATTAAAGTGCATGCCTTAATCAACTTCAAATCTTGATGTTTATGACTAACTCCTTAGTTTGGGAAAAAATATTTTGTTGGAATTAAAATTTTTGTAGGAGTTATCAAGAAGAGGAAATTAAGCCACTAATGAAGAGAAGAGCACCAAATTTGCTTCGAAGGATGCCAATAAAAAATTCAAAGAAATAACTCTCAAAAGTGCAACAAATTTGGAGAAGATTGTCAACCTAGAGGAAGAAGAGTTTGGAGGCTTCACTTTCATAGTGGAGAAGTACGGTTGGCAAAAGCTTGCTCAATCCAATAAGATGTTTTTAATGGACATGGTGAAGCAATTTTAGGCCAACTCCATTGTCTCAAGTGAAGGAAGGATGAACCAATACACATGGGTGAATGGGACCCAAGTCTATTATGACAAGTACATGATAAATGATTACTTGGGCAACCCATGGAACCCATCACCATCAGATGATCATGATTTGTGCACCTTTCAACTGAAGTTAGGTGCTACATATTCAGGGGAAGGTGAAGGACATGATCAAGCCTATGTCCGAAGAAGCTTGTGTATGGAAGGCTTGGAGCTCAACCAAAGTGGGCCAGTCTTCAGATTTTGCATGACCTAAATGTCACAAATTTGGGCCATTTTTGTGCTATCCAACATATGGCCTTCCTCACATGTCTCAGATTTACCAATCCCCAAAGCAAAGCTCACCAGTTCCATATTGATGAAGACTCCATTGACATTGCTGTAGTCATCTCGGATGCTATTCAAGATTGCATCACGAGAGGAGTTCTTTCAATGATTCTGCCTTCAATGATCACTGACCTTTGCAAGTACCAACTTGTACCTGGGCCATACAAGGAGGTCACGACATTGACGACATAAATCAATGCATCATATATCAATACCTACTTCCAGGAAAAAGCATCTCACAAGCTGGGGCCGAGTTTAAGAAATTTTTTGGCAACTTGGGCCAAGAACAAACTACTCATGGGAGGACAATGATTTCCAAGATAGATGCCATCATAAAAGTGCAACACATGCAAAATCTACAACAAAAGGAATGCTATTGAGGGATCAAAGGGATCTACAAGAGCTTACATATCATCTTTGAAAAACGATCCACTTTCAAAGGAGGATCCTATGAGGAGTTTGTAGCCAAAACTAAGTGGCCCGAGGCAAGATCACAATATCCAATTGAGGAGGAGGATGAAGATTGAGAAAGCTCTTGCTACTATATTTCAAGTTGCTACTATATTTAATACATTATGTTAAGTTTTATATTTAATTAAATTTGTGTTTAAATATTATGTTATTCTTTAGAAAATTTCATATGCATCAAATATTTCCTTTAAATCAATTTTTCCATTGGCTTGAGGACAAGCCATCATTTAAGGAGGGGGAACATGGTTTAATACATATAAATTTTTTTAAAGAAAGTTAATAGTATATATAAGATTGTATAGTTATTTAAAAAGTAATTTGATTGTCCTTAAAACTCAGTTCGTTTTAAAAACCCGAATTCAAGTGCGTAGATGAAGTAAATCGTGGAATGATTACATGATTTAAAATGCAAAGCAAATCTTGACTTAAGCTTTTATTGAGAAAAATGAGATATATGCTAAACTTTTTGTGAAAACATCACATAATGTCATAACTTGAAATTTTTTGCAAATGGAAATTAAATTTGTGTACATGATCTTTGCAAACATTTTTTTAAAATCAAGAAGTGTAAATCCAAACCAAGTGAGGGAGTGAGCCAAACACATGAGGATCAAAGTTAAATCACCATTGGATTTGTCTAATTAAACTTATTTGAGTCTTTAAATATCTTAATTGCATAAGATTGATAGGAAGTGATCAAGGTATGTCATTTCTTTAGTTGAACCAAATGACCAAAAGTGTAACAAAAAATTAGGATTATCCTTTGATAAGCCCCTTTGAGGCAAACAAAGTAAATTTTTTTTTTTCAAAATATTCCATGAAACCAAATTTGAAAACAAATGTTCTAAAGAGAGTATTAAAATTTTAAAGGATGTTTGAAAGAATTAAGTTGGAGGGAAATTTGGTGGACTTGGCTTCCTAAAAAGAAAAAGAAAAGAATTTTTCAATCTCTTTACAAAAACAACAAAAAAGTTATTAAAAGAAAGTGAAAAACAAAAAGAGATTGAGAAATTCAAAGAAAAGCCATAAAGAAGCCAATTTTCAACAGCTAAGATGTTGGAGAAAGAGAATTATGGAAAAAAGTAGAGTAAAATGCTTCATTGATAAAAAATTTCAAAAAATATTCTCTCTTTTGACTTTAACTTAACTTAATTACCTAGAAAAACCATGAATGTCCAAACCAAGCCTCATTACAACCGAAAACAAGACCTTAATGATCCTTATTGATTATGCATTTTAAGAGAATAGGTGAGACATAAAACAAGTTCAAATTACTACAATCAAATTGTTGAAAAATTGAGTGAAACACCTTTGAAGTTCCAATTTTGAACTTGTGTGCAAAAAACACTTTTTGATTGAAAAATATTTGCTTAGGTAAATTGTTTCACATTTTTTATGAACAAAAGAATAAAATTCATGTTTAAAGCATTATGTAATTTTTTGATCATGCTTAAGCCAATTTTAAATCATGTAAATCATATTTAAAAAAAATTAGACAAGTCTTGAATTCGGATAAGCTTTACCTTTTGTTTGAGGACAAACAAAGTCTTAAGTTGGGGGATTTGATAAGTGCCAAAAATACCTAATTTTCATACACTTTTTATGGCACTTATCCTTAGATAAATTGAGAAACCCAACTTAATTCAATACTTTTTGGATAAAATATCACAATCTTGTATGTATGCTTTGTATATTTCTTTTGTATTGTATTTTGTAGAATTTAGGTAGAAAAGAGAAGAATTTATCAAAGGCATACAAACTCCTCAATATAGGCCAAAATGCTCAACACATAAGCATGACACATCAAAATTTGGCCTATGTGGAGTAAACATGAAGCTGCTCATTAAGTAGCTTAGCTTGGACCAAACCCACGCCCAACGTGACCTGGGCACCAACCTGGCACGGTCAGACCAAAATTACACAGTCAGAACCAACCTGGCACGGTCAGAGCACAAGCCTGTCACAAGCCAACCTGCTCAAGCAGACAACTTAGTGAAACACCTGGATCACCCAACGTGGAACTACACACCTGACCAAGTCAACAAGCACCAGGCCACATCACCACCAGCACGGTCAGAGCTGCTCAAGCAGGCAGCTCAGCGGTGCCACATAGGTGCTTAGCAGTTTGTACCCAACAACTTGGTCATGTTGACTTAGCCACCAAGTAACTGTGACATCATGCATGACCTCACTCCAAGTAGGCTCACTGGCTTTTCAGAGGTAGCTCACAATAGTTGAGCCAAGTAGCCCACCATAGCTTCGGTGAGTCAGCTCAAGCAAGTGACTAAGCAGGTGACTAAGCTGTTGAAAACGAGGCGGAAGAACATCAACAACACATAATCATACAATTGTTGTCAATGTGGGTAACTTCAATAGGGTATTCCTGAAATAGTGCTATTGGACATCAGGAACATTAACATTGTCTTGAATGAGTTTTGTTTAACATCGTTTGTGATAGTTAGCTCTATTAATGTACATCAATTCTACAACGCATCATTGAAGAAGCATTGTTGAAGATGACATAGTAACAACGCTTTCTTAATTATGCGTTGTTGATTGTATACAAACTTTTAAGGATCAGAGATATTAATGGTCGAGTGGTTATGCATCTCTTCATTTCTTGAAATATTAATGGTTGAGTGGTTATGCGTCTCTTTGTTTGTTGAAATATTAATGGTTGCACATCTATAAATTATGGTTCACTCCATGTTCTAGTTCATCGGTAAGAGTATGTGTTTCTATAGATTATTTATTCCCTCCTTTTTAAATTTTCTGTTGTCTCCTTTTATAATTAGTCATGACACCCAAGGAGATGAAGATAGGAGGAAAAAACACAAAGTAACCAAAAAGAGATTAATACAATGCAAAAAGAAAAAGGGAAGTTTTGTTAAAAGGAATAGAAAAAAGGTAGACAATATCTCTCAACAACTCGAAGTGTTAAAAGTGCTAAAGTTGTACTGTCGGGAACGCTATATCAGAATCATGTCAAGGAGGTCGTTAACATCTTTTGATTTGGCAAATGGACCAAGATTTCAAAAGGAAAGTGGATGTTATACAAGATTTGCATGAGATGAAGATTTAAGCTACAAATCATTTAGTTGATTGTCATCCACCAAATCATTTAGTTCATTATCAGAATCTTGTCAAGGAAGTCTTTAACATCTTTTGATTTGGGAAAATGACCCAGATTTCAACAGGAAAGTGGTTGTTATACAAGATTTACGTGAGAGAAAGATTTAATCTGCAAATCATTTAGTTCATTGTCATCTCATTTAGTTCATTGTCATCTCATTTAGTTCGTTGTCATCTAGCAAATAATTTAGTTCATTGTCATGTCAGAAAAATTAATGCATTTTGGCAATTTCAATGAATAATGGACAATTATTTTGGATGTTAATTTATATTTTCTTGTTATTTATTTGAATGGTTATTAATGTTTAATATTTTTGCAGTTCCATATATATAAACACAAGAAACAAATTAACAAAACTTAATAAACACAATAAACAAATTAACAAAACTTAATGTTTAATATTTTTGCAGTTTCATATTAATAAACATAATAATAAGGTAATTTACTACATGGCAACTTCATGTTAATTAACTTAATTTGATGTAGTATTTTGACTCGTAATATAATATGTTAATTTAACAGCGTATAATTAGGAATACACTGTTAATTTGGAAAATGAGTTCAGTTTAACACAGCATAAGTAAGATTGCGCTGTCAATTAGATTTATTCAACAACGCATAGTTGAGATATCACTATCAATTTGATTCTATTCAACATCGCATTATCCAGAAAGTGATGTTGATGTGTTCATGAAAATGAGTAGTAAACAATTGGATTCACAACAACAATGCAACCCTTAAGAAGCACTATTGAAGATGTCATTACAATAGCGCTACTGTTGATATGCGCTATTGAAGATGTCATATTAACAATGCTATCTACAAAAACCGACGTTGAATTGATATTACAGTTTAAATATCTGAAAGATGAATCAGCTCCCTCTACGCGCTCAAACTTAATTGAATAGAAATCTTATACTTAGACAACCCTTAAACTCTCATAAACCCTAAAAATATTTCATCAATGGCTTCTCAAAGTAGTGATTATGGTTCTCATAATGGTGACGAAGGTACACCAACTCCACAAGATAAACAAATCATTTCTCAAAAACGAACTCTACATGGAATGACTTCCATGAAGAATGTTATTCAGGCAAGAAGTAAGCACGTGAAGATAGAACTTCAATGGAACTCAAAAGGCCAACCATTAAACTTGAAGGGTGACAACTCATTGGTAAGCTACATTAGGGCCGTGGTTAGGCAGAATGTGCCACTAACATTAAGCAAATGGACTGATATTAGGTTGATTGCTGTGAAAGAGGGTATTTGGAATGAAATAACATTCAGTTTATTTTCCAGTGTGTTTGTTTTTATGTTTTCATGCAATGTACGTATACGTATTTGCATGCAATGTACATATATGCATGTGTTTGCATGCAATATAATGTATATATGTTTTAATTTCAGTCAACTATTGATGTTAATGAGGAGCATAAGGATTATATCCTTAAATCTGCTGGCAAGGCTCTCCGACAATTCAAAACCAATGCCAAAAAATGTATTAGAGATGTTGATGGAAATGTCAATTTAAAACCTCCAAAGAAATATGGAAATGTCATTGAAGAAGAGGATTGGAAGACTTTTGTCACCCTACGCACACACTACGAGTCTTTCTTGGTAAAATCATATTATTTGTATTGACTCTATTCTAATATATGATTTTGTATATACATATATATGATTTTTGATATTATTATTTTTTGTTTTTTCAAAAAGTAATTATTGAAAACCGTAAGAGGGCTTCTAAGCCTTTGTATCCATACCGAGCATCTCGAGCGGGGTATAGAGGAATTGAAGAAAAAATTGTAAGTATTGATAATTTGTAAGTACATTATTGGTTATGTTTTGTATGCATATATCTAATTACATTATTGTTGGTTATGTTTTGGCAGCTGGAAAACAAAAGTGATGCACCTTTGACTCCACATGGAGTAGAACTTGATGTTCTATGGGTGGATGCATGTAAGAGCAAGGATGGTGTCATCGACAATGAACAAGTGCAAGACGCGACAAAACACATTGTAAGTGCTCATTTTTTAATTACACTTAATTTCCCTGTTTTATTTATCAAAATGTGATTAATTAACATTATGTTTATTCTTGATTTGTCAGGTTGCCCTAAAATAAAAGGAGACACAACCGGATAGTCGCATAATACTTGATAATACACTAGGAATGCCTATCTACCCTGGCCATATCCGAGGTGCAAGATTTGGGTTAGACAACAAACATTTGTACCCCATCCAAAGCCCAAATGAGCCAGGTTCAAAATTAATTGGATGGCCTCATGCAATAGTTCAAAGAATTTGAGAAATCAATGAAGGTGAAGGAAGCTGAGTGGCAACGACTACCTAGTGCTGCTGACACTGTTCCTTCAACCATCAATGAGAGTTACACACCTGTTCCTTAAAACATTCTCATTCTGATTCCTATTCTTCAGGTAATATAGTTAACTTATTTTAATTTATTTTCCATTTTGTTTATAGTCATAAACTAATTTTATGTTTTAACTAAATTACAGAAAATCAGTTCTTGCAAACTTTTCCTGGATACCCCATCTAGTCGAGTGGTGGGTGTTGGAAAAGTGCATAAGTAGGCCGATGCTATGCTGCATAATGTACATATCCCATGCCATCATGTGAAGGTCTCGATTGATGTTGCAATCAATGATGATGAGTTGCTACCAATTCCTCTCGATGAGGATATCTTCACAGTTGGAGGGCTATAGGCACTTTTGTGGCTTCGCCAGTAGACCTTGTACAAGTAACTCCTTCCTAGGTATGATGTTTCACCTTATGCTCACTCATATTATATATATTGATCTATAATTGATATATTTTTTATTGAATATTTCAGGAAAATGTACACTCCACCCCCAATAACAATCTAAAGACTAAGCCATCTTCGGGGGATGTGAACTCGATGCCATCTATCGAAGACGTGAGCTAAATTCAATTTACTAGAGATGTGAGCTCGAAGCCATCTATCGGTGATGTGAGCTCGAAGTCATCTACGGGGGATTTGAGCTCCAAGAAGGCTACCAACTACTGTACTCACCTGTTTGAGCATGTACAGAAGTTGGGAGATGATATAATAAGTATAACAGTTCCCAAGGAAGTCTTCGGGATTGATGCTGAAGAATGCATTAGCATAAATGAATTCCAAGATGTATATAAATATGATTCGATACCTGCAACTGCTGTATGTATATATATGAGGTAGATTATGTTTTCTTAACTTGTCGCTTTTGCATGGCAGTGTGTTATAATTAACTAACATTTGTGTTATATTTATTAGGTACTTGTATGAATTTTTTCCCGGTAAATAAGAAAAAGGTGATGTTGATATCCCCATAATTTACCGCTGTGGTGTCGAGTGACAAAAATAAGATTGGGGAACAGACAAAACAAATTGCAGATACTGTCCTCATTCATAAAGAATCTGTAGATTTATTTCTTGCATCTTTTAATATCGGGTGAGCATTTTTTAATTGTATTTTATATTTTCGTCTTTAGTATGTTTGTTGTGCTTATCATTTCCTAACCATGTACATATATTTTGTTAGGCAACATTGGATTTTGGTTGCCATCAATCGGGTCATTGAAGAAATATACTAGTTTGACTCCTTGGTACATGGTGATTCGAACAAGTACACCACTATGAAAGAATTGTTTTCTAGGTAAGTGAACTACTCATTTAAACTTTTAGTTACACTTTCACTTTCCTAGTTATTTAGTAACTAAGTACATTTTCTATTGTTTAGTGCAGTGAGAGTTTACAGAGGTTGTAGTCGTTCTAGAAAAATGATACCATAACACAAAATCAAGTGGACTCATATAAATGTATTGGCACAAATCATCTCAAACAATTATATGTGTAGTGTATTCATATTTCAACTAAGGTTATACTTAGATGTTTACTTCATTTTAATTGTAGACCCCTTGTCAAAAAACAAGGTGGATTGTGGCTATTACATACTGAAATTCATGAAGGAGATCATTCAACAATGACCAACTAATGAAATCATGTTTGTTGGAAAATCATATACATATGACCAAGTCAACCAGATTAGAGAACATTGGTGAAAGTTTGTACTTAGTTTTGTTGGCAAATCATATGTATAGTAGATTTTTGCACATATTGTAGCTTAGGGAATTCAATTAACGTTCAATGTAATGTATATGTTTTGGTGTATGTAATATATGTTTCTATAACCTTATAGTTTAATTAATTTTTAATATATAAATTCAATTGAAATTCAGTTGTGTTCATATAGTTGTGATTTGGTGTTTCTGTATGCATTCAGTTTGTTGTTCGATTTATGTATGCATTCAAGTTATTTTCTGTTGTGTGCTTAACTGTGTAGAATTAGGAACAATGATCTTCATTAACACTTTTTTTATAAATGCACTGTTGTTATACCTATACAACAACACTTTTTTATCAATGCGTTGTTGATTATGTTGACTTCAACAACACAATCACAAAAAAATGCTATTGAATACTAACCTCTCTTACTATTTTCTTTTACATATACAACAACGCATATTTATAAAAACGTTGTCGATATGATCAACAATTAAGCACAAGATACACTATGAAGTTTTAATTAATTGTCATTATTTTCTTTATACAAAACTATTTCTCATTTCGTATATTGTTTGAATGTTATTTTTTGACATTATTAACTGTTCTATATATTTAATTAATTGTCATTAACCGAATGTCATAATGTCATTATTAATTTGAATTTCATTAAAAAAACTATTTATTAAAAAAATTAATATATCTTCCACATCTTATCCTTCTAGTTGCGCTATGGAATATTTACCTTCTTTATATTTAAATGGGAAGTTCTTCCAAATTGCTATTTGTAGGTGGCAATGTTGATTAGGTATAATTGACACCACTATCTTCATTATGTGCTATTGCAGATACTATTAGACCCTAAAAAATTAAGATGTTCCCGTATTCTCACACATTCAGCAATCCCAACACACATTTACTCAGTAGTGAAACACATTTACTCCAAAAATCAACCTCGATAGTCATTCAATCTCATCATCTTTCAACAATGAATTTCGAGAATCATTCACTCGTTCAACACGAAAATCATTCAACACCGATTTCAAAAATCCTTCAATCGTTTAACCTCAAAATTATCATTCACGCATTCAACATCGAATTGAAAGTGAATTTTCCTTATAATTATTTGCCTTTTTAATTAAATTTTATTTAGCTTGTATTGAGTTATAAATATTTTCCTTGAAAATGAGTGAAAGTGATTTTACTCAATTAACTTGTATTGAGTTGGGGTTTCTGACCACTTTCACTTTAATTACATAATAACGTATTTGCTCTAGTTGGTGAGCTAAACTCTAAGCTTTAGGGATTTATGCTCATTATATTCTTAATAGAAAATGGATCAAAATTCGACGAGTGCCAATCGATTGACGTGTTAGGTATCAGTGGTTACAATACACCTAGAAGGGGGGGTGAATAGGTGTAGCGGTTAGAATATCCGCTTTTCGAAACTCAACACTTAATGCTGAATCACCCCTATTTAATCGATTAAAAGAATATGGATAATCGATTGACGGATTTGATTTAATCGATTAAAAGAGAAACATTAAGCTTAGGCAGATTCGGTTACTTGCACGACAATTAACCGATAATGAAATTAACACACAGAGCTTACAGAATCATCAGAGTATTAACAGTATAGCAAATATATAGAACATAGCAATTAATTCTACTATACGAGTTAATCGATTGAATGCAATAAAGAGAGAGAGAAATAAAAATCCTGCAACACGATTTTTATCCTGGTTCGTTTGCTTGTCCACCGCAAACTACATCCAGGCCTCCCGGCTGATTTGGGAGATTTTCTTCACTATAATTGAATCAATGTTTTTACATGCACATCATCCAATTACAACAACTTAGACATTCACAAGAAAATAAAGAACCTTATTCTATGGTTTGACTCCCTTCCTACCGATAAAGAAAACGTTTCTTTCGGCGTAGCCCCAGCCAAGAACCTCTGTTCTTTCCTTATCTAGAACTCTAAGAAATATGAAGATACTACTCAATCTCTTAGGTGATATGACACCTCGAGATTCCCAATGTTACAATAATTTTTCACAACAAAATTCTAGAGTAAACTTAAGCAATTACAAAGCTCATATATGACAATTAAGGCTTTACTCTAAACACCTAATACAAACTCATGCAATATGACAATGTATTAGTTCCAAAACAGAAGTTACAGAATGTAAAAACTTCACAAAAAGCATCAATAATATGCATGAACATGTGAGATGAATGATGAGAAATATATCATGAAATGCCACTCAATCCTAAAGCATAGAATTCTCTCATTTCTAAACTCACAAATGCACTAACAACTAGATGCAACAAATATCACGAAAAAATGCTCTAACTCTCTAATAAATGCAACATCCAACTTATGAGATCAGTTCTGAAAACGCAGTTTATAAAGAATCAGTTCTGAAGCCCAGTGAATCGATTAAAGCCTTGGTTAATCGATTAACGTTGTTCAAAAACGTAACTGATTATGTTTTCCAAGCTTTTCAGTTTCAACAACTTTTCAAACAGTTAGGTTAATCGATTAACGTATGCCTTAATCGATTAACAACATATTTTCATGTGTAATTTTAAATACAAAAACTCAAATACGTTATGCACTTAATTCATACATGTTTAACACTTAGTTTATGCCTAGAAT
>NC_032010.1:13832189-13833092 GCF_001865875.1 Lupinus angustifolius
ATGTATTTATGTGATGCATGAACATATTATGAATGACACATCTCAAAGATGAAATGATTGAAAAGATTTATGCATATGATACATGTATTAGGTGACCTAAGCCTTAGACTCAACTTAAACTAGTTTCTAGTCTAAGCCTAGTACCAATCAAAAGACTTAAGCATGTTGATTTGTTGATGATCTTCAAGCTCTTATTAGCACAAGTTGTCCTCATAAAAACCATGACATATAAAGAAAGCTTTCCAAAGTGTTCCTCTTGCGATGCACACTTTCAATCTCCCCCTTTTTGATGATGACAAACACTACAAACATTACATCATTTGTAATAGCTTGAAGATTGTGTTGGCATGATTGATATGATGCGCAAGTATTTAAGTAGCTATTATTACTATCAACCTGCACAATCAAAAACAACAAAACAACCTTTCTCCCCCTTTTGACATTATCAAAAAGATAACCCAGGTCAAAAAGATGAGCCAGAGATGTGAGTTAAGCATAAAATGAAGTTAATGAATTAATTTGAGATTTAACAATTAACCTGTTTTATTTTTGGGTAAATTGAACAAATGCGTTTGATTAGACAAAAGAAATAGCCAATAGGAAAAGAGAACGACATACAAGATTTAATCAAATGGTAAGCAATGTTATCAACATAAAATCTCATATGATCAAGAACCATTCACGAAATCAAATAGGCTATTCGATATGATTAAAAAAAAACAAAATAATGGCATAGCATAAAGATTCAAAGAAGTCAAGAACGGTTACAAACCATAATGAGTCAATCAAGGACAAATAAAAAGACACAAATAAGTCCTGAAAACAGAAACAACAACTAAATCCAGAAAGTACCATAAAGAAGAAATACACCTAAGGGTAAGATGGCCTAGGTCTAAAGTCTTC
>NC_032010.1:13833192-13834815 GCF_001865875.1 Lupinus angustifolius
TCATCAGGAATAGCAATGTTCTGGTCACCCCGGATAAGCACAGATAACTTCTGAAATTCTGAACAAAACATAGCATTCTGAGCTTCAGTAGTAGATTGAATCATATTCCTCAACTCCTGAAATTGGTTGTCTGAATAGGCAGTCTGACGCTCTTCATACTGTTCCATGCCTGCAAAGTAAGAGTCTTTCAACCCTTGGAAGTGAAGATCCATATGGTTGTTAAGCCGTTACTCCATGGCTTCCATCTGAGCTAAACCAAAAGCAGAGTTCTGAGGTGCTGTTCCAGAAGACTCCCCCTGAGTTGTTCCATTCTGATTTCTCATGTCACCCTGATTATCATCATCGGACAAACCCAGATCAAAAATAGTGTAGTCCTCCTGATATTGCCAAGTAGTATCATACTTGTATATGCCCATTTTATGAATGAGGCTTTCACCAACCAGATGATCCTTGTCGGTGTACTCAACAATGATGGTGTCAGAAATATCAATATGCAGATAATCCACAATACGTGAAATGAAAATACTATAGGGAAGCAACTTCGACTGAGACAAAGACACACTGTTCATGATTTTCAAAATCTCCTCAGGCCAGTTGATCATTACATTATTCTTTACAGCATACATGAAACGCAAATCATTCACAGTAGGCTGTGCGTGATTTGTGTTCCTCTGTACCAGAATGTAAGCAATAACATAACACAACAGCCTGTTCTCAACAGATAACGACCCAGCTTTGGTCAGTTGACCCTGAATATACAAATGAGGGCCTCGAAGGAGTGACTTGTAGACCTCAACAGGATCAAAGTTGTCCTTAACCCAGGAACAATCCCCTATACCATAACCAGAAGATGATAACCCACCAACATTCATAAACAGATCATCATTCAGCTCAAACAAGTTACTAGAAATCATAGACAAGTACTTTCCATCCTTATATCTAAAATTCGCATAAAATTCCCTAACTAGAGCAGGGTAAACTTGTCCATTTAGTTCCAAAAATTGAACGGCTCCCTCAGCCTCCATATCATGCGGGAAACTAAAGTTCTGTTCCGCCAACCAGGTTAAATCAACATACCTTATGTACGTGGGTTTGCGACCTTGGAATTTTGCCAAAAGGGTTTCTTGCAAGATGAGTGAGTAATAAGGGTCACCGCGGTCCCGAGTGGAAGGTGAACCGGCTTCCCTTCTTCGTACACGGTTAGCTGTAGTCTTGACCCTTTTTGTGCGACCTTGCTCCATTGTAATTGTTGAACCCGAATTGATGTTGAATGAGTAGAGAAGGATTTAGGCAAACTTAACCTAGGGTTTGATGTGGTGGTAAATTAGGAACGGGGTGAAATGAGGATGATAAGTAGCGATTTCTTGATGGTTTGAGAGGGTTAGGATGAGATTTTTCCTACTTTGGTGCACTTGGATTAGTTGGGTTACTGATTCAGAGACTCAAAGCATAAAGGAGGTTGAAAAAATGCCGAAAAAGAGTAAAAAGGAGCTGCTGTCTGCCTTTAAAATACTGGTTTTAATCGATTAAACCAATGTAAAATTTGAATTTTCAAAAGCTGATGCCCAGGTAATCGATTAATAACATGTGTTTAATCGATTAAACACGGTAAAAATTGATTTT
>NC_032010.1:13834915-13835210 GCF_001865875.1 Lupinus angustifolius
ATGTTCTAGTCCTTCAACATAAAGGACATTATCAATTAGAGTTTGGGATGAGTTACCAACTGTTCCAGTGCCAAGTATCTTTCCCTTGTTGTTATCTCCATACGTGACGTATCCTTTTCCTTTAAGTGAGAGATCCAGGAAATTTGATCTGTCACCTGTCATATGTCTCAAACACCCACTGTCTAAGTACCATTTTTGTCCCTGTGTTCGATGACATACCTGCAAAACAGATCACCTGCTTTTCTCAGGTACCCAATTTATGTTGGGTCCTTTTCTGTTAGTGATCAGGGAGTTA
>NC_032010.1:13835310-13835559 GCF_001865875.1 Lupinus angustifolius
CCTTCTTTTGAAACTTCTTGAGTCCTCCTTTTCTCTGAATGAATTTTCTAAATTTTCGGACTAGGAGACCCATAGTTTCATCGTCTAGATCAGAATCAGATTCATCATCAGTTTTCTCTTCTTTTACTTTGGAGGTCGTGGCCTTCAATGTGATGCTCTTCTTCTTCTGGTCTGAATCTTCGTGCATAGTCAAGTGACCCAGCTCCATTTCGTGCTCTTGAAGCTTTCCAAATAATGTAGCTAGAGGCA
>NC_032010.1:13835659-13847303 GCF_001865875.1 Lupinus angustifolius
AAATACAAAACCTCAAATACGTTATGCACTTAGTTCATACATGTTTAACACTTAGTTTATGCCTAGAATGCACATATACATGTATTTATGTGATGCAAGAATATATTATGAATGACATATCTCAAAGATGAAATGATTTAAAAGATTTATGCATATGAGACATGTATTAGGTGACCTAAGCCTTAGACTCAACTAAAACCAGTTTCTAGTCTAAGCCTAGTACCAAGCAAAAGACTTAAGCATGTTGATTTGTTAATGATCTTCAAGCTCTTATTAACACAAGTTGTCCTCATCAAAACCATGACATATAAAGAGAGCTTTCCAAAGTGTTCCTCTTGACATGCACACTTTCATGACGAAGGAGTAGGAAGAATGAGTGAAATCATTTGTTAGCTTTGCAATTGAGAATGCTGAAAACCCTAATAGAATTGCATATCCTTGCTTAAGATGTTGTTACTCAAATCGAATTACTCCAAATTATTTTAAAGTTTATTTAGTGTGTCATGGTATTGATCAAAGTTACACATGTTGGAAGACATGGTGAGAAGAGGGATGTTATGGATTGTGATGATGAGATGAATATGAAAGAAAACTACACAAATTCATATGACGATGATTGTTTCGAGGAAATGATAAACATTGTCGAAGAGGATCTTCATGATTGTCCTAATATGTTTCAGCGGTTGATAAGTGATACTGAAAAACCATTATATGATGGTTGTACTAAAATCTTAAGATTGGTAGTGATGTCAAGGTTGTATAAGTCGAAATCTGTTAATGGATGGACTTATAAGAGTTTCACCGACTTGCTTGCATTTCTGAAGGATACATTGCCGGAACATAATGTGCTCCCTTCTCGAACATATGATGCAAAAAAAATGTTACGCTCCATTGGCATGGACTACACTAGGATAAATGCTTGTGAAAATGAATGCTTATTATTTTTTGATGAGTATGCTTCATGCAAAAAGGTTTTATGTTATTTTCCCATCAAAGAAAGATTCAAGCGTATGTTTAGCAATGCCAATGATGCAAAAAATTTGACTTGGCATGATGAAGAAAAGATTAAAGATGACAAGCTTCGGCATCCTGCATATTCTCCTCAATGGACAAAAATTGATCATGATTATCCTAGTTTTGGTCAAGAATTAAGAAATCTATGCCTTGCATTGTCAACAGATGGAATTAGCCCACATAGTGTTCAAAGTTGCTTCCATAGTACATGACAAGTGATGCTGGTGATATACAACCTACCTCCTTCTCTATGCATGAAGCGCAAATATGTGATGTTATCTATGTTAAGTTATGGACCTAAACAACTAGGAAATAACATAAACATATATTTGGCTCCATTAATTGAAGACTTGAAGAAAATGTGGGAGACATGCATAAATGTATATGATGCATATAGGGAAGAAAGTTTGAACTTGAGGGCTTTGTTGTTCGGTACAATCAATGATTTCACTACCCATGGTAATCTGTCTGGATATAGTACTGATAAGTGCCAAACATATCTAATTTTCATAAAATTTTATGGCACTTATCTTAATCATTCAAGTTAGTGCTTTGGTTAATTTTATTTGTTTGAGAAGTTCTTAATGCTCTTTTTAGATTGATCACCTAAAAGCTGATTTCAAGTCATAAAATTACTTGTCTCAAACACTTAACAAATAAACTAAGAACTAGTTTTACTACTTAGTTTATTTGCCAAGTTAAGCATGCTTTTCTTAAGATGTTATATTCATTACTACTTCAATATTAGAGTAGCCAAGATTAGGGTGTGACAACCTAGTCTCTTTGTGGATGTAATATTCTTTAGTAATAAATATTAGTGATCATCATTCTACCATTTTAGGACATACACTAAAAGGAGTATTTTAGACCTTGGTGTTTGGAGTTAATCAAAGTAAAACATAAGAACTTGTCTAAGTAGTTCAAATACATAGGAAGTTGAGAAATACTTTCTTCATTAAAAATGATCTTGTTTCCTCTAGAATTTGTTAATATTTAGTTTATGTTTCTTGTCAATTGTTTACATGCAATTCAAAACAAAAACCATCAAAATATGTTTAACTCATTATTTTTTCATTGACATATTCATATGATTCATTCTATTAGGCAATTCATTGTGGTTCGACATAACCATATACTATACTACAATTGAATCTTGAAATAGGTGTAAATTGTAAAATAGTAAAGTGTTTTCAATAAATTTATTTGTTGAAAACACCTTTTAATATACAAAAGTGATGAAGCTAACTTACTAACTTTTATTTATTGTTATTTACATTCCACAATTTATTTATTCTTTAATACCAACCTTCCTTAAGAAAGAAGTTTCGTTTGTTAATAAAAGGAACCCGAAAGGGAGTAAATAAATAAAGGTCACTTAAATTTATTATTCTTTTGTTCTTTATTTATTTATTTGTTTCTAACAATTAACTATTCATCACATTTTTACATTAGAATACCATTAAACCGGTGTTGGAATTTATTCCACAAAACCGAGATGGTATTCAAAGGTACTTAATAATTATGTAATAGGGGATTGCTTTGATACCATTGTACCGGTGTTAGAATTTATTCTAACAAAGTCGAGATGGGACAAAGAAGGAATAACTTATTCACATGATTATTAGAAGTAAGATGTAACTGGAATATTATTGAAACCATTATACCGACGTTGGAATTTATTTCAACAAAGCCGAGATGACGAACAAAGAATAAAACCGAGTTCACTTACTTAATCATATAAAAATAAAACACACCGAAAAAGAGGAATTCCGCTGTCAACAAATTTGCGCTGCTGCCGGGACGATTTGTTGAGAGGGGAAAACCAACCTCAAGAACATCTTTCAACAAGTACACAAGGACATTTTGCATGTCCTGTATGTGAAGACAATACTCATTCAATGAGGTTGGATCACTATAAGAAGAATGTCTTCCTTGGCCATCGTAGATTTTTGCATTCTGATCATCACTATCAACGATGAAGAAAAGCATTGACGAGAACAATGAAGAAGGTCATGCTCCTTTGCCATTGATGGGTGACCAATTATTTCAAAATCTAAAGTTTGAATAATAACTTTGGTAAACCTTTTGCAAATGAAATTGTCACAAATGAGTGGAAGAAAAGGCCATATTGGAGTTCATTATATCTAAGATATTTCCTCGATGTTATGCATATTGAAAAAATGTGTTTGAAAGTGTCCTAGGTACTTTACTGAATGTCCCTAGTAAGACCAAAGAGGCTTGAATGCAAGGTTGGAATTGGTTAGTATGGGAATAAGAAAGGAATTGGGGCCGATAATGAAGGAAAAATATACATTTCTACCTCCAGCAGCTTACAAATTTCTTCATGGTGTTAAAGTTCCAGAGGGATCTTCTTCCAACTTTCAGAACCTCGTATCAATGAAAGACCTCAAGTTAAAAGGTCTTAAGTCTCATGATTGTCATGTACTTATGGAGCATTTCTTGCCGATTGGAATATGGTCAATTCTACGTAAAAAGTTTGAGGAACAATAACTAAGTTATGCTTCTTCTTCAAGGCAATTTGTAGCGAAGTGATTTTCCCTAAGAAATTACCTGTATTGCAAAGACAAATTATTTTGACTTTGTGTGAGCTTGAAATGTATTTCCCACATTCTCTTTTCGACATAATGGTTAATCTAAGCATTCATCTTGTTCGAGAGTCATAACTATGTGGCCCTTCCTATATGAGATTGATGTACCCCATTGAGTGTTATATGAAGATATTAAAAGGCTATGTGAAGAACCAATAAAGACCAGAAGGTTGTATTGTCGAGCGATATGTTGTTGAAGAAGCTCTTGATTTTTGTATGGGATATGTTACCAATGATGATTTCATGGGCATTCCAAAGCCTCAGTATTAAAAAAAAACATTTGGTGAAGGAATTACTACGAATGAAATATTGACTATAACAAGAACCGAATTGGAGTAAGCTCACTTATATGTTTTCCATATGTTGAAATACACAAGGAGACGCTATGGAAGTCTTACCCAAGTAAGAATGAAAATTGGATTTCCAAATAGCATAACCAGAGTTTCATAAAGTGGCTAAAAATCACATTGATGAGGAATTGCATATAAATGCACACTCGATTTCTGAAAGATTGAAATGGTTAGAAAATGGTCCAAGTATTCATCTTGTATCCTACATTGGTTACCTAATTAACGGGTTCACATTTTATACGAAATAACAAGATGATCAAAGTAAAATGCAAAATAGTGGTGTGACTCTTGTTACTCGAAATTTACACATGTCAAGTGCAAAAGATAGAAACCCAATATTTGTGAACATGTCATAATTTGGGGTGATTGAACGAATATGGGAATTGGATTACACAATGTTTCAGATGCTGATTTTTTATTGTATATGGGTTGATAACAATAATGGTTTCGAGTTGATGAGTTAGGATTCATGTAGGTGGATCTTAATAGGTCATGATATTGAGATGAGCCATTTATTCTAGCATCACAAGCTCAACAAATATTCTATGTTAGTGACCCAGCTGATATGAAATTTTCCATTGTTATTTTAACTAACAAAATAATCGTCAATAATATTGATGACCAAGAATAAGAAGATATTGATGAAGATGATCCTTTTTTTTGGGACATATCAGTCGTGTGAGAGTGGACCAACTACAAATGATGATCTATATGCAAGAGATGATCATGATGAAAAGAGATTTGAGTGAATCGATATGATCCTCCAAACAAGGATAATCTTATAAGCCAAAAACAATCAAAGAAAAGGGAAAAGTAGATGCAAGTAGTCTTTGTATAATTGTAACTTACTTTTTATTGTTTGTAATTTGTATAATTTTGTTTCTTTGTAATTTGCATAATTTTTCTATTTTTAATTATGTACTCTATCAAAATATAATTGGCATGATATTCATTGTTTGTACTTTGTACTGTATTGATGTTAATAAAACAAACTTCTGGCCTGTATTAATGTGTCTGTGCTGTTGAGAATGTATAAATGTTTGTGATGTTGAGAATGTCTGTGCTTTTGAGAATATATAATTTTGTTTCTTTGTAATTTGCATAATTTTTCTATTTTTAATTATGTACTCTATCAAAATATAATTGGCATGATATTCATTGTTTGTAGTTTGTATTGTATTGATGTTAATAAAACAAACTTCTGGCCTGTATTAATGTGTCTCTACTGTTGAGAATGTATAAATGTTTGTGCTGTTGAGAATGTATGTGTTGTTGAGAATATATATTCTGCTAATAAGTGTATATGCAGGTAATAATTTCTACAGATTAACAATGAATTCTAGGGGAAACTCTGGAATGCGCCGCTGTAAATGATTAACACAACATCGCTTTTTAGAGACTGAATTGTTGTATATTATTAATACAACAATAATATATGTGTACTGCGCTATTGTATTACGGTGATGTGTGAGAATATTTATGAATAATACAACAACACTTTTCTACTGATGTGATGTTATATATATGCGATACAACAGTACAAGAATAAACGCGGTTAATAATACCTCTAAAATGCATTGTTTATGTATTACATATATGACAACGCTTTGTGTACGATGTGCTGTTGTATTTGCGCAATATATGACATCACTTTTTGTGTCATGTGTTTTGGTATATATTCAATACAACAACGTATTAGAAGTGTTTTTAATCGTGACAATATAGTACCACAATCAAATAGAAAGCGCACGAAAGTGCTGTTATACATCTAACACGATGTTGAACTACAAATACTTGCTTCTTATATTCTAATAAGGATTGAGGAAAGTTCACAGATACTTTCTTCTTGTCCTCAACTCATCCTTTGGACGATAGCGCTACGACACTTCTATACCTATAATTAATTAAAGCATGTGTCAACCAACAAACATGTTTACCTAGAACTATGAGTTTTGATTTCCCTATTGCATCTAGGGATACGTATGAGCAAAATTAACTCTTATCGGACATAAAAGTAAAAATTAAATATTGTGTTTTAATAAATATTTTTAACGGTATAAAAGTCCATGCAGTTAGTGAGAGTACCGTTTTATTACGAGCAGATTATGTACTAATACCTTTCCTGAATCGTAATCAACTTCCGAGCTTAGAAATAGGTTTAAAGACAATATTTTCCAAATTGGGTTTAAAAGAGATGTTTCTACATTTTAACCGCAATAAATATAGTGGTGACTCCTATTCTTTTGGGAGAGTCCGAAATCGAGTTCATCTCTCCTAAACCACATAATCAGTTTCTAACCAAAAATCAAATCATGATAGCTAGTGACACCACTTGGGACATACCCATAAGAGAGTCAGACCTAAAATCGTTAATGGCATGGACCTAAATACCATTCTTTTAAAAATAAAATTGTCCACTTTTATTTTTTTCTTCAATTCATTATTTGCGTATACTCATATACCTTCATTTTTAGAGTTTTTGGGGCTTGGGAATTAATTTATTTTTCAATAAAAAGTTTCATATGCTTCCTCACACACAATCGTAATACACTTGATTTTGAACAAACATATGTCCCGAACTAGAGTATTGGTTATTAGGATTTGAGATAAAAGGGTCATATCCTTTGTCAGTGCTGGCTTAGTGTCATATATGCTTTTAGCGGGATGGACGATCCAAATTGTTACCGATATTGTGAGTTAGCAGATTGAGGGGCTAGCCTCTTCTCATTTCTAACCTACAACTTTTTGTTTCTTTCTATGGAGAATGGATGATGATAAGTGTAAAAGTGTCTTTAATGGATAACACTTTTTATGACACTTATCTTGGTTAAATGTGCTTAAAACCCAACTTATAACACACGTTTTGAATAATATTTATTGTATTTAACCACACCTCATGTCCAAGATTATTTGAATTTCAGGGATTAAAATACCAACAAATTTTTAAAGAATGAGAAAAAGCCAAACAACAAGCATAAAATGAAATGTTTGATCAAGTCAAGTCATAATAAGCTAGAAGTGGGGATTCCAATCGTGTAGCTTGTTGTTGGAAAAGATGCTTGGGCTTGTAGGAAGCTAACCTTGCCTTGAAGGAACTCATGTGAGGTGTGTTCAAGAACCAGCCAAGCTTAACATAGGAGCCAAGGAAGGCCAACCAAGCGTGACATAATGCATGACACAAGCAAGCCCAACCAAGCAAGGGGTGTTACCATGCATGTGAAGCTAGTCGCCTAGGCTAGGCGTGTAAGCTAATTGGCTTATTCCACAATAGGTTGAGCCTAGCCTGGACCAACTAAGAGTAGGCTAAGCTGGTCCCTAGGTGGACAGTAGCTTTGTTGGGTCCCATAGAGCTTTATAACTCACCTAAGGGGGGGTGGGGTGAATACGTGATACAATACATAATTACCATTGCTCGATAAACAAAAAAATTATACAAGTTCATACATTGTTTAATTGATTAACACCATCTATAATTGATTAAATCATTCTATAGATAATTGATTAAGTAAACAACCTAATCAATTATTCAGTTCTTATTCTATGCAAAATAGTTTTCTTTGATATCCAAGATTACCAAGATTAAACAAAACTTATATGCAATATTTTAGATGATTAAGAATAGTAAATGCATAGAACAAAATATGAAATTAACTCAGAATGATATGCATGTCAAGTTACGTAAATCATGTAATACATAAATGTAAAAAGTTAAGGGTTGAGAAGTATGAGACAAGACATTTATCCTGGTTCGTTTGCGGGTCCAACTGCAAACTACATCCAGGCCTCCCCTTTTGATCCTGGGAGATATTTCTTCATTATGCAAATTATGTGTTTGACTATTCAGCTCGCTTACTAGGATACTCACACCTTTCGTGACTATTGCCCCAACCTTTGTTTTGCTCGAACCAAGACCTCTTGCTCCCGTGAAGACACTTATCTAACCGTAGCTAGTGTTTTCCCAAACCAATTCTCTTTCAATGGTGATACTAAACAAACTAAGAAAATATGTTGTTGTCTTGTCTACAAATGTTCTAGTTATTGATGCACCTACATGCGCAGTATAATGACTCTTCTTGAATCTAAGACCCCTCTACAAATCTCACAACTCAAAATATATAAAATGTGAGATGCAAGGGTTCTTTTTACAAAATATTTGAAAATGAAGCTCCTTGGGGATCATTCTAAAGATTATCCTTTTTTTCTTTTTCAAAAGAAGTCTTTGAAAATCTCACTAAAGATATGAAAGTGAAAGAGCAATTATTTTCAAAACAATGTGAAAAATCATTTTTTCATGTGTAAGTTCTAACTCTATGAAAATATGTCCATATATGTTATTATGAAGTAATATGAAAAACTTGTGTTTATATACAATTCTGTTTTCAACCGCAGTTAATCGATTATCACTAAATATTAATCGATTAACGATTCTTTAAAATACAAGAAACTATAAATTTCAACGACCCTTAATCGATTAAATCAACACTTAATTGATTATCGGATTCCCAAGAATTCAATGCTTAATCAATTAAAATATCTCTTAATGTATTATTGGTTTTAAAAAGAGATATTTTAATATGATACGAACCTCCTACATGGTTTGTAAAAGTATGATGCATGACTTTGAATGATGTATGATTTTAAACTCTTTTTAAATACATCTAAAATCATATGATCATGTATGTATGCATATGAATGTAACTCATGTATGTATGCATGTAAGTAGCTTTTTTAGTTATGATTGATTTTAGCTAGTGAGATTTCCATTAGAGTTCATCCTAGCCTAGACTCTATGTAAGCAAATATCTTAATACCTAATAAAGATATAAAACACTTATTTGAATCTTGAGTGTTGACTTTATTGTTTGTTGATTTGTTAATCCCTTCAAGCTTGTCCTTGATATACAATCTTTATTGTTGATCTTTGTCTTTATCAAACTCTGTATTTCATCAACCTTTATCTTTATCAAAATCTACGTGATGCATGCTTGCATACACAATCTGCTCATTGATGTATGCTTGCATCTTCAATCTCCTCCTTTTTGATGATGACAAACACTTATTGGATCTGACAACTCTTTGTTGGATCTTCTTGATGATAATTAACTATGATTTTAAATTTCCTTGTTGTATGTTGATGCACATTTTTCCCTCTTGCCCCCCTTAGTTTTAGCATCAGGTTATTTATCATTTTCTTGCGAAAGCCTTGACTTTCCTCTCTTGTAACTCCTGCAAAACATAAACAACAACTTTTCTCCCCCTTTGGGATGATCAAAAGCAATGTGATATATGAAAGCTTATTGCCAAAAGAAAGGGAAACAATGCAATATCTACTACAGTTAATCGATTATAATTCTACTTAATAGATTATGTATAATTCAATTTTAGATAGAATTGCTTTTTATATGACAATTAATTGATTAGTGTCTGCTCTTAATCTATTAACACTACTGATATGACACAATACAATGCATATTACATATTGTTTGCAGAATGTTTATGTAACTTGATATCCACTAGTTTTATATGCTTATTTTATACAGATGTTGAAAGGGTTTTATTCGGTATTTTTATTTTAGTTGGGAGTATTCTCCTCTCAACAAATCGTCCTGACAGCAGTGTTAATTTGTTGAAAGATTAATACTCTCATTTTCGTTATGTTCTTTTTTTTATTAAGTAAGAGAACTCGGTTTTACTCTTTGTTCACCATCTCGGCTTTGTTGAAATAAATTCCAAAGCCAGTATAATGGTTTCAAGAATATTCCAGTCACAACTTACTTCTTCAATAATCATGTAATAAGTCATTCCTTCTTTGCCCCATCTCGGCTTTGTTAGAATAAATTCTAACGCTAGTATAATGGTATTGAAGCAATCACCTATTATATAATTATTAAGTACCTTTGAATACCATCTCGATTTTGTGGAATAAATTCCAACATCGGTTTAATGGTATTCTAATATATAAAAGTGATGAATAGTTAGTTGTTAGATACAAATAAATAAATAAAGAACAAAAGAATAATAAATTTAGTGACCTTTTATTTATTTACTCCCTTTCGGGTTCATTTTATTAACAAACCAAACTTCTTCCTAAGGAAGGTTGGTATTAAAGAATAAATAAAATGCGGAAAGTAAATAACAATAAATAAAAGTTAGTAAGTTAGTTTCATCACTTTTGTATATTAAAAGGCGTTTTCAACAAATAAATTTATTGATAACACTTTACTATTTTACAATTTACACCTCTGCAAAGCACAAATAATGGTTCAAACATTTTTTGGTTTGTTTGAATGTGAATATGAACAAGTACACATAATAAACATACAACTAAATATTAACAAATTCTTGAGGAGACAAAATCTTTTTGAATAAGGAAAATATAATGTATTTCTCATCTTCGTTTTGAGTTTGAACTACTTAGACAAGTTCTTATGTTTTACTTTGGTTAACCCCAAACACCAAGGTCTGAAATCCTCCTTTTATGCATCCTAAAATGGTAGAATCATAAACACTTATATTCATCACTTAAACAATACTACGACCATAAAAGAGATTAGGTTGTCACGCCCTAACCATTGGTGACTCTAATATTGAATGAGTGATGAATGTAAGATCTTAAGAAAAGCATGCTAAACTTGGAAAATATACTAAAGTATAGGAGATTATTTTTGTTTTTCCATATTAGGATCAAGGGTTGATTTTGAAAATAAATTTTTATTTTTAGGCTCAAAGGGGTTAACAAAGGGTATTCCTATTTTTGATTGGTCATTTTTGGTCAAGTGGCTCATTCTAATTGAAAAAACATGCCTTGATCATTTTCTATCAAATTATGTGCAACCAAGTAAAGAAAGATTCAAACAAAATCAATTGTGCAAAATCAAAAAGTTTCTCACTAAGCTCACATAAGTATTGTGTTTGGCTTACACTCCCTCACAAGGTTGGGATCCACACTTTTTTGATACAAAAATATTTGCAAAAACTTGTTACATAAAATTGATTTTCAATTTGCAAAATTTTTCAAGTTATGACATTGAGACTTTTTCACAAAAGTTTAGCATACATCTCATTTTGCTCAACGGAAGCTTAATTTAAAGTATGCTTAACATTTTTAATCATGTGACCATGCTTCAAAAAAATTTGTTTTAGCCATTTTGTTTTCGGTTTTGAAATTTTTTGAGTTTTTTGAACAAACAATTTTACTTTTTTGAATATTTTCACATTTAGTAAAAAGAAGAAATTAATTTTTTTTTAAATTACATCAAGTCTTGTCCGAAGCCTTAAAATTTTGTTGGGCTTTTCTTGATGTTATTTAAAATTTTTTGTTTAACTTGAACTAAAAATCATGACTTCATAAAAAAACACTCTATTAAAGTTAATTGCAGACAACATAAATTGGAAATGACGTAATAAATTGCAACAAAATATGAAATTTTGAAATTTTTAGGGATAGAAAACACCGAAAGGTCTTTTTGTCATTCTTCATCATTGTTCCTTTCTTCTTCTTCTTCACTTGATTCTTGAGATCCCCCTTTGGGCCATTTTGTCATTGCTACAAATTCTTCATAGGATCCTCCCTTGAATTCACGTTTCTTCCCAAACATGCTATGCAAGCTTTTGTAGATGCCTTTAATCCCACGGTAGATTGCCTTTTGTTGTGAATTTTGCATTTGTTAT
>NC_032010.1:13847403-13849028 GCF_001865875.1 Lupinus angustifolius
AAGCATGGTTGATTTCGGTTTTGAGGGCCATCATTTCGTTGTAAGGTTCCAGCACATTTTCAAATTTACATAAGTCAGTGATAAAAGAGGGAAGAATAATTGAAGGGATACCTTTGTTGATGCAATCCCAAATAACATCTGAGATTACTGCAACAATATCAATGGAGTCTTCATCATAGATAGAGCTAATTAGCTTTGCTTTAGGAAGAGGGATATCTGAAACATGTAAGGAAGGCCATATGTTGGAGAGTATGAAGCTTGCCCATATTTGGGTTTGTTGAGTCATACAAAATTTGAAAATTGGCCCAAACATGTTGAGCTCCAAATCCTCCAAACATAGACTTTTCCTAACATAGTCTTCTTCATGACTTTCTTCTTCACTCAAAGAAGAAGCTTTGAGCTTCATTCGAAAATCGCACAAGTCATGATCATCACTTGTTGGCTTCCATGGGTTACCCAAGTATTCATTGATTACTTGCTTGCTATAAAAAACTTGAGTTCCATTTACCCAAGTGTAACGATTTCTCCTTGCCTCACTTGAAGTGATTGAGTTGGCAAAAAATTGTTTGACTACATCCAAAGAAAACATTTTCTTTGGTTGAGCAATTTTTTGCCACCCATAATTTTCTATGATGAAAAGAAAACCTCCAAAGTCATCATCACTCAAGTTAACAATTCTTTCCAAAGTTATAACATTTTTTAGTGTGATTTCTTTGAACTTTTCTTTAGCATCATTGGAGACAAATTTGGAGTTGTTACTCTCCCTTGAGACTTCCTTTCCTCTCCTTGATGAACTTCGAAAATTCATGATGAAAGTGAGGAGAGATTTTGAAATTTTTTAGAGAAAGAGAATGAACTTTTGAGTTTAAGGAGAAAATTTTGCTTGATGCTTATGTTTCAAGAATGGGTGTTTATATAGGAGTTGGAAGTCCTTGGTCAAGGTTCTTGGTCAAAAACTTTAAGACAATCTCATTTTTCAAAGAATTTTTGGCTCCAAGAATCTGGTCTGGCCAGACCTGCACTGAGCGCATGGTTCCCCACGCTGAGTGTATGGTCCCCACGCTGAGCGTATGGTCCCCACGCTTTGCGTATGGTACTCCACGCTGGGTGGTGGATCAGAGGTCGAGGCTTGACCGAGTCATGCGTTTTGACCAAGACTTTGACTATATTTTGGGGCTTTTTTTTCATTTTAGAATTTTGTACATTTTGGCCCAATAACCCATTTTTTAATATAACATTTTTCTCTTTATTCAAAAGTTTATTTTCCAATTTTTTTGATCCCTAAAAATATAATTTTACTTTTAAACACAAAATTTAGAAAAAAGATAAAATGTAGAAAAGGAAATTATAATATTTTATCTCAAAATATACTGGGTTGCCTCCCAGCAAGCGTCTCTTTAATGTCATTAGCTTGACATTGATCAACACTTCTATTTCCCTGATGGTCCGGATTCACTTCTCAGGTCTACATGGCTATGTTCTCTAGGATTTATTTATGTGTTAGCTGAAAATGTTGATTTTTCATTTTCAGCTATTTGCTTGGCTAGCTGGCCAATCTGAATTTCCATATTCCGAAGAGAGGCATCAATGTTTTTCTGATTAGCCATGGTCATCTGCATAAACTG
>NC_032010.1:13849128-13850718 GCF_001865875.1 Lupinus angustifolius
GATTATTACCCCCTTGAGGGTAATTTCCTTGGAAGTTTTGCCTTGGAGGATTCAGATTCCCAACAAAATTTACCTCCTCATTTTGGCAGACGATGGCATTATGGTCCTCACTGCAGTTGTCACATCTAAAAATTTGCTTCTTTGAGGTTTCCCGCAATTGTTTTGGTAGATCATTAAGCTTTTGGGTTACCTCTTCTAACTGTTGTTGAAGCAATTTGTGCCGGGCCAGAACAGCATCAGATGGGTTTAATTCAAGCATTCTACCTTGTCTGGGTGGTGGCCTTCGCTGATGTTGATTTTTCTGATCATTTAAAGCCATGAATTTAATAATATCAATGGCTTCTTGCGGAGGTTTAGCCACCAATTGTCCGCCTGCAGTAGCAATTAGTATCCACTTATGCTGCTGCTGAAGTCCATTAATAAAAATATGAATCTGAGTTTGCAAATCATATCCATGGTTCGGGCACTTCCTCAGCATAAACTTTAATCGATCCCATGCTTCTCATAGGCTTTCCCTAGATGGTTGAATGAAAGTGGAGATTGCAGTCTTTAAATCCATGAGTTTCCCTTGCGGAAAATATCTTGACATAAATTTTTCCTCCATCGTATTCCAGTTGTTTTGCATATGCTGCGGGAGATCAAGGAACCATTCTTTAGCTTTTCCGATTAAAGTTAACGAAAAAAGCCTTAGAAAGATGGTTTCTTCTTCCGACTCAGAGATCCCAACGGTACCGACCAACTCATAAAATTTTGTGAGGTGGTTGTATGGATTCTCATGGTCTAATCCAGCAAAGGGGTTTGCGTACATAAGCTGTACCAACCCTGTTTTCATTTCAACTGGCTTTTGAGAGCCAGAAGGTCTCCCGATTTTTATCATGTTTCAGGGATTGAAACTGACAAAACCTCCTATGCTTCCTAGGTTTTCTGCCCTGGACTCATTGTTATCTGCTATTTCCGTTCTTTTTTCTTTGAAAGTAGTTTTTGCTTTGTTTGCTTTCTTTGGTGCTCTTTTTTGCTTCTTGAGGTTTTTCTCTATTTCAGGGTCAAGAGAAAATTCAAGTTGTTTATTCCTGCACATGCACAAAAGAAATTCTTCTCTCTATTTTCCAAGAAAAATTTAGAGAATTAAGAAGAAATAATATACATATTTAATAATCCACATTTTTGTACAAAGTAAACAGGAAATAATTTGTACAAAAGAAAAATAAGTTTATGCACAACTATTTGACTAATGGCACATAATTATGAAATGTTTTACTATTAAAGCAATTCCCCGGCAACGACGCCAATTTGTTGAAAGGGTTTTATTTGGTATTTTTATTTTAGTTGGGAGTATTCTCCTCTCAACAAATTGTCCTGACAACAATGTCAATTTGTTGAGAGATTAATACTCTCATTTTCGTTATGTTTTTTTTTATTAAGTAAGAGAACTTGGTTTTACTCTTTGTTCTCCATCTCGGCTTTGTTGAAATAAATTCCAACGCCGGTATAATGGTTTCAAGAATATTCCAGTTACAACTTACTTTCTTAATAATCATGTGAATAAGTCATTCCTTCTTTGCCCCATCTCGGCTTTGTTAGAATAAATTC
>NC_032010.1:13850818-13867913 GCF_001865875.1 Lupinus angustifolius
TGACCTTTTATTTATTTACTCCATTTCGAGTTCATTTTATTAACAAACCAAACTTCTTCCTTAAGGAAGGTTGGTATTAAAGAATAAATAAAATGTGGAAGGTAAATAACAATAAATAAAAGTTAGTAACTTAGATTCATAACTTTTGTATATTAAAAGGTGTTTTCAACAAATAAAATTTATTGAAATCACTTTACTATGTTACAATTTACACCTCTTTCAAGATTCGATTGTAGTATAGTATAGGGTTATGTCGAACCACAAGGAATTGCCTAGTAAATTAAATCAAGTAAACATGTCAAAGCACAAATAATGGTTCAAACATTTTTTGGTTGGTTTGAATGTGAATATGAACACGTACACATAATAAACATACAACTAAATATTAACAAATTCTTGAGGAGACAAATTCTATTTGTATAAGGGAAATGTATTTCTCATCTTCGTTTTGAGTTTGAACTACTTAGACAAGTTCTTATGTTTTACTTTGGTTAACCCCAAACACCAAGGTTTGAAATCCTCCTTTTAGTGTCTATCCTAAAATGGTAGAATCATAAACACTTATATTCATCACTTAAACAATACTACGACCATAAAAGAGATTAGGTTGTCACACCCTAACCATTGGTGACTCTAATATTGAATGAGTGATGAATGTAAGATCTTAAGAAAAGCATGCTTAACTGGAAAATAAACTAAGTAGTACAACTACTCCAAAGTTTATTTGTTAAGTGTTTAAGACAAGTATTTTTGCCTTGAAATCATTTTTTAGGCGATCAATCTAAAAAGAGCATTAAACACTTCTCAAACAAATAATTTTAACCAAAGCACCAACTTGAATGATTAAAATTCAAACTTTTGTAAATTTAAGAAGAAGTAGAAATTTACATAACCTTGTTCAAAAGAAAATGTTTAGGAGCATGAGCTATCCATCCAATGATTGGATGCTTTTGAGTTCCAAATGAGAGTACAAAATTGATTTTTGCATCTCATTTGCCTTCTCCTTTTCTCCACTTGAATTCTAAACTACAAATTACAGAACTTAGTTGAAAATGAAAACTCTAAGCTAAGAAATAATTCCTAAATGAGAGAATTCTGCCTTCAAGTGTTTTTTTGAGGCAAAATTCCATACTGTTGAAATGGCCTCTATTTATAGGCAAAATTCCATACCGTTGAGCTGCTGAGCTGGACCGCTCAGCAGCTGACCAAACCCTTCAGACCAACTAGTGTGGACTATGAGACCAGCTATTGTGAGGTACTTCTAAAAAGCCTATGGTGGGCTACTTGAGTTGAGGTCATGGATGACTTCATGGTTTGCTAGATGGTTAAGTCAAGTCTGGGAAGCACCGCCCAACGCACCTGCTGCACCGCTGAGCTACTTGTTCAGCAGCGTCTGACCGTGTTGACTGGGACGTGGCTTGGTGCTTGCTGATCTAGCCAGAAGTCTAGTTCTCCGTTGAGCAGCTTGGTTTGACCGCTGAGCAGCTTGTTCAGCAGCTTGGCTTGTGCCAAACTCGTGTCTGACCGTGTCAAGCATATTTCTGACCGTGCCAGGCCTAGTCTGGTGCTAGGCTGAGCGGCTAAGCAGGTCCGCTCAGCTGTCTGGTTGAGTAGTTTGGTATAGGTCAGGTAGGTCAGCTCAGCGGGGCTTGTTCCATGCTCAGCTGCCTAGTTGAGCACCTTGGTTTTCTTGACTTTTGTTGCTTTTTGACCATGACTCATTTATCTTATTTTCTTCATTTTATTTCCTACTAAATACATAAAAAGGAAATACAAACACAAATATACCAAATTGTGATATTTTATTCAAAAAGTATTGTTTTAAGTTGGTTGTACTCAATTATGCTTAAGATAAGTGCCATAAAAGTGTATGATTTTTAGGTATGTTTGGCACTTATCAATAGATTACACACAATAAGACCAATGCAACATATTTAAAAACATCTAAGAATTCATTCATTCATTGATCAAACGATTACAAGAGTAAGATGTGATAAGTGCCAAAAATGCCTAAATTTCATACACTGTTTATGGCACTTATCCTTGGCAAAATTGAGAAAACCAACTTAATTCAACACTTTCTGGATAAAATATCAAAATCTTGTATATATGCTTTGTGTATTTCTTTTGTATTATATTTTCTAGGATTTAGGTGGAAAGGAGAAGAATTAATTAAATGCAAGCAAATTGCTCAAAATAGGCCAAAATGATCCACACATGACATGCGTAAGCTTGACATGACAAGCTATGTGCTTAGACTTAAGCATGACTCAACAAGACTTGGCCTATTTGAAAACTATGGGGTCAACATGAAGACGCTCACTAAGCAGCTTAGCTTGGACCAAAACCATGCCTAGCTAACCTAGACACCAACCTAGCACGGTCAGACCCAACCTGGCACAGTCAGAACACAAGCCTAACACAAGCCAACCTGCTCAAGCACACAACTTAGCGGAGCGACTAGACCGCCTAGCTTGGAACCACACATCTGACCAGATCAGCAAGTTCCAAGCGACATCACCATCAACACGATCAAAGATGCTCGAGCAGGCAGCTTAGTGGTGCCTCATAGGCGCTTGGCGATGTGCAGCCAACCACTTGGTCAAGTTAACTTATCCACCAAGAAACCATGACCTCATGCCTGATCTCACTCCAAGTAGCCTCCATAGGCTTTTCAGAGGTAGCTCACAATAGTTGGGCCAGTAACTCACAACTAGCTTGGGTGACTCAGCCCCAAGCAGGTGACCAAGCTGTTTGGCCAAGTGACCAAACCCATGCTGAAGGGTTTGGTCAGTAGCTTGGTGGTGGTAGAGAACTCCTATAAATAGGAGGCACTTCAAGGCAAAAACATTACCATTCATATATTCCATTCCTTACATTCTTTCTCGGAAATCGAATTCTTCTCTTCTTCTACATTTTCTTCTTGTAATTTCTTGGAGAATTTCTACTCCATAGTAGTTTAGGTAATTTTATTTTGTGGTTTCACCTTAATTCAAGAGGAGAAAGGAGATGGAAAATGAGGTGCAAAAACATAATTTTGTAATCTCATTTGGGTCTAAAAACATCTCATCCTTGGACAGATGGCTCACACTCCTACTTATTGATTTGGATTATGGTGTAATTTCTTCTTTTTAATTGTATCATATTTTGAATTCAATTCATTCAAGTTATTACTTTTGGTTAAGTTTTGATTCTTTATGAAGTTCTTAATTTGGTTTTAGCTTGATCACCTAACACTTGATTTAATGATCCAAACATTCTTCTTCTTAAATTGTTGAAAAATGAACTAAAAAGTATAACCTACACCTTAGTTCACTTTCCACATCAAGCATCTATTTTAAGTAACTTATGTTCAAGGCTAAAAAAGTTAATGGAGCTTGAAGTAGGGTGTGACAACCTACTCCGACGAGTGGCACTTAACTATTATTTAGTGCATTACATAAGGTTTGAAAATTATCTTATCATTCTAGGATACTAGATGAAAGATTTAGAAAAGATGTGTGGAATCAACCGAAAGTATAACACATAACTTGTAATGTTTTCAAAATCATTTTAGTATACAAATAATTCCATATTTCCAACAAATTTTCTCTTCAAGAATTTGTCCATATTAGTTGTTTATGTTTATTTATTAACTTGTTAATATTTTGTAAACAAAATCAAATAAAAAAGATGTTCAAACTTTATTAATGATATAACAATGTCCTAAAAAGATGTTTATAAAAATGTTTATAAATTTTATTTGTTGACAAAGAAATAAACCTTGAATCAAATTGCAATTTAATTCATAAATTGTATCTTTGTTAAAAGGAAAAATACACAGTTATAATGAGTCATGTAACTACTAACTTTTACTTTCTGTCATTTATTTTCCGCAACTAAAATTTATTTTCTGTCATTTAAATTCTGCAACTAACATTTATTGATTGCTTTATTTACTTATTCGTTACCAACCTTCCATAAGGAAGTAGTTCAGGTAATAAAGGAAAATAAAAATAAATATCACTTGCCTTAAATTGCTAAATTCATATCATTATAGTGGCGTTGGAATTAATCTCAAAAAAGCTGAGATAATATGAAATTGTTAATAATTCAATAAAGCTAAGTTTTTGATTAAAAGAACATTCTTGAAACCATTATATCGGTGTCGGAATTTATTCCAACAAAGCCGAGATGGCGAGCAAAGAATCAACTTGTCATTACATAAATTAATCAAAAACTTTCATCAATAAGTAGCAAGAAAAAATCTTTCAACAGATAGAAAGTACATAATCCAAGTGAAAGCACAAAAATACAGTAGTAGCATGTCATGCGCGTATAATTTAAATTCAAAACAAAAAACAAACTAACAAGTTTGCGATTACAAGGTATCGACCAAAACGACATAGACCATAACTCCTAAAACATAATCTAACTAGGACACACTAGACGCCCTAAGCTAGACTAACTAGGTGGTGGTTGTGAAAAGCCACTGAAGGTTCTAAAATTAAAGTAAAGCTGCTCGAAACGATTGTGGTTATCTTCTTCTTGTCTACATAACTCAATTATAAGGCTATCCTCCATGGATTTCATTCTTGAATCAATTTTCTCATTCAGGCGTTGTTCCATGGCATCCAGATGAGCCATACCAAATTATAGTCCTTGAGGCATATTAGGAGCCCCGTCATTTTTTCCTCTTGGTTTTGCTCACCTTGCTCGCCACCTTCTTGCTCATTAGGTATATCTAAATTTACAGTAGTCCTATGGTCCTCTCTGGGATTCAAAGTAATTATCTCTATACCAAATGTGTCGATCTCAATGTGATCAATGACACGGGAGATAAATATCTCATATGCTAACAGTGTCGAGGAAGATGATGCAATACCATACATGACTTTAACAATCTCATCAGGCCAACTTATCATAATACCTTCCATAATAGCAAACATTAATTTCAAATCATTCATAGTTGGTTACACATGATTAGTGTTGTGCTGAACCAGAATGTAAGCGATCAAGTAATGTAGCAGCCTATTCTCCATGCTTAACGAACCGTCATTAGTAAGCTCACCTTGTACAAAATAATGTGGTCCTCTCAAGCATGACTTGTACATTTCTTTGGAGTCATACACACTCCAATGTTCACCGTTACAATCACTAAGAAATCCACCATCACACGCCAAGCCTCCAACAACCATAAACGAAACGTCATTTAACATAACCAACTTCCCTTGCACCATACTTCAATAACCATCATCCTTATATTGAAAATTTTCATAAAAAACCCAAACTAGAGATGGGTATATGCTTCCATTTAGTTTCAGAAACTGTACACCCCCTTATACCTCTAATTCATTAGGGAATTGAAATCCTTGCTCCACCATCCATGCCATGTCAGCATACCAGATGTATGTTGGTTTCTGGATGATAATCCTTGCCAACCTTTTTGCTCGAAGAGTAGGAGCATGGAACTGGTCCAAACCCAGGGATGGATTATGCCCAACATTTGATGAAGACCCTCCATCGTTCAAATTTCTCATACGTCCTGGATGACGAAGAGAACAATTTATTCCAGCAATATGTTTTACTCTCTTGGGTCTTTCATTGTTCATTTTAGTAGAAACTAGGAGATTTATAATCAATTGGACAGGGAAACCGAAATTAGGTTTATAAAGGGGGTAATCTTAGGTTACTCAATTTCTACTGAATTGATGGGTTAGATTAATAGGAGGAAAGGAATGGGGATTGGGTAGCTCAAATATGAGTTTGGGGATGAATTACAAGATCAATTTGGGAGAAGAAGACAAAATGCATGAGGTTAGTGTTTGACGAAACTAAACTCAGAACTGTGTTTGAACATGTTTTATGACTACACTTAATCGATTAACCTCTGCGTTAATTGATTAACAAGATTTGAATTTTAACACAATTAATCAATTATGTTCCAACTTAATCAATTACATTTTAAAACATTTTTAGCCCAAATAAACGATGATAGGGACATATAATCGATTCAATCACATGGAAAATGACCTAGATAATTGATTAGAACACAGAACAATCGATGAAATAAGTCACTAAGACTGATTTTAACACAATTTGAATTAGTTTAGAGATTTTCTTAGACTCTAATAGAATGGACCTATCCTAAACACTTAATCTCATAGGCAAAACACATGAAAGCATATTCAATCAAGGATATAAATACAATTAAGAATACATACATTTATTGACAATAAGTCCAATTATTTGGGATTGTTTTGATGTCTAACATGCATTCAAACACCTAGGCATAATATCAGACGTAACATGTGATAAGACATATAAAACAAAACATGCCACAATATTTTGTTACCTCCCATGTTTTACCTCATCCTTATCAAAGTGTTAGAAGATTGCCATATATGATGTCTTCTTTGGCCTTTCTTTTATTTCTTGATTCTTGTCCTTCTTTTCTTGCACAACGTTTCATTTCTTTAAATGTTTATCCTTATGAGTACCTTATTTACCTTTGTAGCGTAATACTTCCTAATTTCAAGCATTTGAGTTGACAATTTGTTCATAAATGTCATAATCCCTTTTCCTTTGGTGACAAGTCAATGCAGCTTGATCTTCTCACCTATCATATGCCTAGAACACTTGTTGTCCATGTGCAATTTTAAGTTCATATGTCCTTTGGTAAACCTATAAAATAAGTTTACTTGCATGTCTTGGGTACCCAAATAATCTTGGGTCCCTTGATTTTAGTAGCTTGGGGATCTTGTCTCTTAGCAATCCACATATATTTTCCATTTGGAACAACATGTATTCTAATAATATTACATGTATTCAAAGTATGACCATACAATCCACAATAAAAGCAAGTAGGAGATTTAAGATATAACATTTTCAAAACATCTACCTGTTTCTTGTGAAATGTGTTCTTTGCATGCATATATCCCAAACCAGATCTAATCCCAACATTTTTAAATATAGCAAGTAAGTTGTTTAATTTGTGACTACTAGATGTGAATTAAGCAACTTTATCCTTTACGACATTATTTTCTTGTTCCATGCATGCACAATTTTCACAATTTTCACAATTAGATATCACATTTAATTTAGTGGTACAATCACATGAAAAGTTAGCATATTTAGAATCTAAGGTTTCATTTTCAATTTTAAGCATATGAATGAAATTTTCCAATTTACAAAATTTCTTTTCAAGATCTAAAATCAACCTTTTTCTGTCCACATACCTTTTAGCTAACGTTTCAAGTTCTTCATGCATTCAACATAAGCATCGCAAAGCATATCATACTAGGCTCATCTTGCTCACTTACATTGCAAGAATTCAGATTTTGAGCCATTAGACATAGCTTGTTTGATTCTTCATCTTCCGATATGCTTGTTGGTGTAGTGTCCTCTTCGAGTGCATCCCAAATGAAGTATGCCTTCTTAGATTTGATATCCCGAGAGTCTTTCTTGTTGTCATGTTCAATATTCTTGAGAGAGGTAGGACATGTGTACCTCATGTGGCCTACTTTCCCACTCTTATGATGGAAAGTTGCTTTGTTTTTGGGATAGTTACTCATTTTGATTGAACCTTTTTCATCTTCCTTGTGAATCTTCTTGAGTCCTCCATTATTTCTTTAGTACTTTCTGAATTTGTTGACGAGGAGGGACATGTCTTCATCACTGATGTCAGAATCAGACTCATCATCATCATATTTGTCCTTTTGACTTCTTGAATATGATTTTGTGGCTTTGAAGGAAAATTCTTTGATGCTCTCATCCATTTGCTCATTGAGTGTCAAACGTCTTAATTCTGTCTCGTGTTCTTGAAGTTTACCAAATAATGTTGTGAGCGTCATTTGTTTCACATCCTTTGACTCCATGATGGCAGTCACCTTGGGTTGCGATTTCTTGTCAAGACATCCCAATACTTTATTCGTTAGTTCCTATTTGGAAAATGATTTATCTAATGCAATTAGATGGTTAATAATGTTAGTAAATCACTTTTTCAAATCAGAAATAGACTCATGTGGAAACATGTAAAATAACTCATACTCATGCATCAATGTATTCAATCTAGACTCTTTGACCTCACTACTGCTTTTGTGAGTTACTTGTAACGTGTCCCACATATTCTTGGCACTATCGCGCTGAGAAATCCTAAAGAACACATCGTATGAGAGTGTGGCGGTTATAATGTTTTTTGCTTTCAAATCAAGCTGTACTTTTCTCTTTTCTCTTTGGTTTCTCCTTCCACCATGTATAATGGAACGAAAGTTCCATATTCTACGACATCCCAAATATCCGTATCAATGGCCTGAATAAAGATCCTCATATGAATTTTCTAGTGGGCATACCCCTCCCCTCGCTACTGAAAACCGAAGGGCAGTTGACGGATGCGCCATCGCTGCTAAAATGGTTAGAAGAGCCCATGGTAAAAGTTCTTGGGATCAACGATCTAAGCGGTTAAGATAGCACGACTGTACTAGCTCTGACACCACTTGTGGGGTCCCACATAGCTCTATAACTCACCTAGAAGGGGTGAATAGGTGATACGATATACAATTATCATTGCTCAATAAACAAATAGATTATACAAATTCACATACTGTTTCATCAATTAACACCAGCTAAAATTGATTAACTAAACAACCTAATCAATTATTTAGTTCTTGTTCTATGAAAAAATTCTTTGATATCCAAGATTACCAAGATTCAACTAAACTTATACGCAATCCTACAGATGATTAAGAACAGGAAAAATGCAAAACAATATATGCAATTAACTCAGAATGATATGCATGTCAAGTTAAGTAAATAATGTAATACAAAAATTTAAAGAGTTAAGGGTTGAGAAGAATGAGACACGAATTTTATCCTGGTTCGTTTGTGGGTCCACTTGCAAACTACATCCAAGCCTCCCCTTCTGATCTTGGGAGATTTTTCTTCACTATGTAAGTTATATGTTCTTTAACAAACAAACTTCCAATACAAGACACTCCTTTCTTAGAACCAACGAGCCTCTCACTATGGTTTGACTATTCAGCTTGCTTACTTGGACAATCACACCTTTCGCGACTCTAGCCCTAACCTATGTTTCGCTCACACCAAGACCTCTTGCTCTCGTGAAGACACTTACCTAACCGCAACTAGGATTTTCCCAAACCAATTCTCTTTCAATGGTGATAATAAAAACACTAAGAGAATATGTTGTTGCCTTGTCTAAAAATGTTCAAGTTATTGATGCACATATATGTGCAGAATAATCACTCTTCTTAAATCTAAGAACCCCTCTTCAAATCTCACAACTTAGCATACATAAGACGTAAGATGTAACGTTTCTTTTTACAAAAGATTTGACTATGACGCTCCTTGGGGATCTTTCTAAAGATTGTCCCTTTTCACTTTCCCAAAAGAACACTTTGAAAATCTCTCTAACGATGTGAAAGTGAAAGAGCAATGATTTTCAGAACAATGTGAAAAATCAGTTTTTCGTGTGTGTGTTCTAACTCTATGAATATATGTTCATGTATGTTATTATGAAGCAATATGAAAAACTTGAGTTCATATACAATTCTGTTTTGAACTGCAGTTAATCAATTATGACTAAATATTAATCGATTAACGATTCTTTAAAATACAAGAAACTAGAAATTGCAACATCCCTTAATCAATTAAACCCATACTTAATCGATTAATGGATTTCCAAGAATTCAATGCTTAATAAATTAAAATATCTCTTAATTGATTATTGATGTTACAAAAAACGATATTTCAATATAATATGAACCTCCTACCTTCCTCTTCCTCTTCCTCTTCCTCTTCCTCTTCCTCTTCCTCTTCTTCTTCTTCTTCTCATTCGGTAACATAATAAATTAGTTAGGTATTTTACTTAATCCCTAGAAAATTCGAAGGGAATAGGATTTGGGAAATTGTGATCTTGAAGCTTATTCCTTGATCAACACTTGGAGCAAAAAAGCATGCATGATGGGTGGCTAATCATTCTCATTTTGGACCATGGTGTAACATTTCTTCATACATTGTATTGATGTTATTTTCTCCATGTAAGTTATGTTTTTTAATTTGTTGATGCATTCCATATACTCCTAATGCTTATTTTAGATTGGTCACCTAAAATATGTTTTCAAATATCCAATAGTATTTTTTTTGGATGAATCTATAAATGATATAATGCCATGACATTATATTAGACCATTTTCCATAACAAAGCATCTGAAATAAGCAACTTCTTTTCAAGGCTATCAAGCATTGGGGAAGCCAAAATGAGATGTGAGAGACTTCTTTCGCCAAAGTCAAACCAATAAGGGGCATTCTATTAAACAAGGTTTGAAAATCATCTACTTGGCCTAGGCCTGGGGAAGTTAGTTATGAAATGATGTATGGTGAATTGAAGTAAATAAAAATTACTTGCATAAGCAAATCATTTTGATATTGAAAAGTTAAGAAACATTACTTCCATGTTTCCAAACAACATTCCTCTCTTGAATTGTAAATAGCTAGTTCTTTACTTTTCTTGCACAAAACCTTTTTAATGTAACTATAAACCAATGAAACATATTTTCTTCTTGTCAATGATTTAAAACTAAAGCATGTCTAAACTTTCTAAAGCAATTCTCAGTGGATCCGAAAAAATCATATACTACACACTAAAATGGAATCTTGAAAGGGATTTAAGAGTTGATTTGGTAAATGACTTTTACAAATTTTGTTTATTGAAAGCATAAAATCATTTCTCAACTTCAGCTACTCAAATTAGCTTACTTTTCACCTTTCAACAGAGGCAATTTGGTGACCTAAAAGTCTGAAGCCTTTATAGAATCCATGTTATATAGAGCATAGTACGTTGCCATATGGTTATCACCTTTAGACTATCCAAAACCATCTAAGTGTACCTAATTTAGGAGAAGGGAAGCATAACCTAAATTTTGTCCATCTCCATTTGGGACTTTTATACCTAAAACAATGTTCATGTCTGAGTGTTATGAGAATGTCATTGCACTTTGATGTCCTTGTGCCACAAGGACATCTAAACATTAAATTCCCTTCAATGAGCGCAATGCCCTAGGGATAATTTTGTTTCCTTTTGATGGGCTCAACGCCCTAGGGATAATTTTCATACCTATCGATGAGCTCATTGCCCTAGGGATAAGTTGTCTGTCATATTATCTAAGCTTGGAGTTATACCATTTAACTCTAAGTTGGCCTTAACATTATAATAGATGTCCAATCCATCATGACATTTTAGTATATTACTATATTACCCCTAAATAGGGTCTACCCTACTAGAGGGGCATAAAAAAAAGGAATTATCGTCATTACATGTCATGTTCATGCATACCATTCGCTCATTCTTACATCCATTCATTAAAAAAAATCAATCAAATATACATTCATGCCAAAAAACAAATTAAATCTATTAATAATGCATATTAAAATACATTCGCTAAAAAAAATCAAAAATAGCATGCATGCATTTCCATGCATCATTACATCTCATTTCTTCGTACATAAATATGAATCATTTTACATACAATACCAATATTGAAAAGCAAACTACTCAATTTGATTAACTCATGCTTGTTCCACTTTCAAGGAGATACTCTAGTTTAAGAGCTGCCCTCATGAAAAACTCATGTCAACCTGCTACCGCAATAATGTAACACTTTCTTATTATTCTGTGTGAAAAAGATATTGTTCTTGTCATTGACTAGGTTTTGATGAAGACACCAACATCAAGAAAAAGAAGAAATGGGATTGAAGACTTAGAAGCATGCTCATGAAGTTAACAAGATTTTTAGCTATCTAAGTTAGGTACTTCTATGGTAAGTCTCATTACTTGAAGTAACATTCAAATGCTATTAGGAAAGTTTTTGAAAAAGATAACTTGGTTTGAAAATGATTTAAAAAATAAGGTAGATTTAGACAAATGCTTTAGGTAATGGATTACACTAGTCAATTAATCGATTACTCATAGTTGTTATAGTAGTTTTTATATTCAAACTGAAACATCTTCTTCCAAAATGAATCAATGCCTCTCCAATCAACTTCTACCTCTCGGAATGAGTATGTTGACTGGTTGGAAGCCTATTTAGAGATCATTGGCACTTATATTTGTAATCTATCATTCACAACAACTTTCTATACACATTTTGCAAACAACGTAGGCAAATATTATAATTTTATGAAATGTTGTCTAAGTGTTTTTCATACCAAGTTTTCTATACTTGACTTTTCATTTAGGAAAAACTTGAGCAATTAAAATTACATAGAGTGATTGACCTTAAAGGGTCGAAAGATTAAGCATTATAAATTCATAGCAATCAATAGAGTTAGATTGAAGTTCTTCATCTATCAAAATTTTATAAATTCAGCAACGGTATGATGAAGGGATAAAGTGATAATGTAGAAGTGTTGTACTTCTAAATTGGAAGGATTGGTTAGTGATAATCTGATGCAAAGTCTTAGAGTTATATTTTTAAAGATTAACATTCATCATATAGTGAAATCTCTTGTGGTTTTCAAGAGGACTAGATATAGGTTTTGGTTGATAGAAGGTGAACTAGGATATATCAGTATTATCTCTTTTCCTATACTCTTTTACATTTTGCACTTGATTTTTGCCAACAAAATCTTCTATTGCGTATCTGTTTATTACATTTTTACAAGTATACTAAGAAGACAAAATAGAAGGCCTTAAAGACTTAGAAGACAGGCTATCAAGATCAAGACGTTGTATAGACTTTAAAGATAAGTACTTTTGTCCTAAGTCTTTTAATTATGTTTAACCATAATGAACAAGTTATAAAATCGTTTTGCAACATATTTATACTTAGAATCTAATGAACTAAATTTTCAAAATGCAAAGTAACGGGTTACTTGACCCAAGTAATAGGTTACTCGACGTGAGTAACAGGTTACTAGAACTGATTAACAAGTTACTGGGACTGAGTAATAGGTTACCCATACTGAATAAGAACTTTCCATACATTTTCTACATAGAGCAATCGATTAATCATAGGAGTAACTGATTACTCATTTGGATAAAAACTTTGGCTAATCGGTTACTCATTAGAGTAATCGGTTACTAAGAGATGTTACACTAGATTTTTCAAATCCAAACTAAACATCATTCATCCAAAACTAATGGATGACATTCCAAATATTTCTTACCTTCACATAGGGGTATGATGGTTGGTTGGAAGCCTATTTGAAGGCACTTAGAGTCTCCATTTTATATAACAAATTTTCCTACAACTTTAACACTTTTATGAACACTTTGTGCAAGGAACATTGGAATAAACTTTTCAGAATTTTCTAAAGTTGTTGTCAAGTGTTTTATTCTAAATTTTCATGCACTTAAACATTTGACCATATTTTATTATTTGTAATGAAGATCTTGCTTCTGACCTTGAGACAATTTTGACGAAGACACCAAAATCACAAAAGAAGAAGGAAAGGAAGAAGACCATTAAGACATAGAAGATTCAAGATATTTATAGATTAAGTCTTCATATAGGTACTTCTATCCTTACACTCACTTTAGTATTTAGTAGCTTTGCTCAAAGAATGAAAATCATTTTTAAAGAATTGGATATGTCTAAAATGAAAAATCAATTTGCTAAGTAATGAGTGATTTGACTTGAGTACCAAGTTAACATAACTAGGTAATAGGTTACCTGAACTGTGTGGCAGTTGATAACAGGTTACTGGAACTGTGTAAAATGTTACCTGATTGAGAAAATAGTTACAAAAGCAAAACTAGCTGATGTAACAAATTAATAGAATATATTAATTGATTACCACATTGGAAATAACTTTTGGTAATCGATTACCATCCTGTGATAATCAATTACATAGACATGTTGAAACCAAGTTTTCAAATTCAAATGAACAGCTTTCATCCAAAGTGAATAGGTTTCATTCTAGTCGTGTCCCCTCTTCATGGAAGGTTATCATTGCTGATTGGAAGCCTATTTAAAGGCATTGAGACATTCAAATTCAATATACACGAAATATAAAATTCAAAGAATCATACAAAAACTTTCACAAACTTAGTAAACAAATTATGCACATTTTTCTTAGCAACATTGTTTCTAAATTTTCAGATTTTCTGAAGGTTCTTGTTAAAGTGCAAATTGTTCTAAAATTTAAAAAGATTAAGAGCATTGTATACTAAATATTTTATATTGTGATATCAAGGATTGTAAGTTATAGAATTGTCAAAACATGTAAAGGCAATCCAAAGCCATTGTTAAATTCTTCATCCTTGTATAAACTTTTCATCACAAGGGTGTGTTGAGAAGGGTAAAAAATTTCACTTGAAAAAGAAATTTTCAAAGGTAGATAAGTTGTGAGTGTGTAAGTTGCAAAAGTATCGGTGAGAGAAATTTTAATTACAACTCAAATTATCTAGTGGAAAAATCTCTTGTGTGGCCAAAATCGCATGGAATTATGAAGACAAAAAGAAAGTGCAATACAATCTCAAGGCAAAGAACATCCTCACTTTTGCACTTAACATTGACAAATTCTTTAGAGTATCAAACTAAAAATCTGCTAAAGAAATGTGGGATACTCTAGAGACTACACATGAAAGAATTGAGGAGATCAAAAGGTCTAGACTAAATACTCTCTCCCATGAATACTAAATGTTTCGTATGAAGCCTGGAGAGAAAATACAAGATCTCCAAAAGAGATTTACTCACCTTACATCATCTGATTGCACTTGGAAAAATATTGTCAAATAGTGACTTGAACTTAAAAGTTCTAAAATCACTCTCATGACAATGGCAACTCAAGGTGACAACCATCTTAGAAAAGAAAAGCTTATCAAAGATGTCATTGGCCCTCTTCAGAAAGTTGTAAGAGCATGAGTTGGAATTGAACCAACCTAAACAACATGAAGAGCAAGCGAAGAAGATAAAGAATATTTCTCTCAAAGCTAAAGTTGAGGCATATGATTCCTCAAATGATTCATAAAAAGAAGACATGGAAGACATGAGCATGCGGCTGATAAGTGCCAAAAGTATACACTTTTCACCATCATTTTATGGAACTTATCCTATGCAAATTGTAGAAAACCAACTTAAATTAACACTTTTTAGGTGAATTTTGCATGATTAAATAAATTGGTTCTTTATTAATTCTTGTCCAAATTTTCTTTGAATTTTGTAGGAAATTGAATATTAAACAATAAATTCAAAGATAGATAAGAATTCAAGACAAAAGTTCAAAATGAATTGCTAAAAGTAATCAAGCTAAAGCATGGCATGCAATGTGCTTAATTTGGTTACTTAGCCTTGAAGAAAGGTAGCTTATTCATCTTGAAGAAACTTATGTTAAGGTAGGCCAAGCAACTTCCAAAAATCAAATGCTTACCTTAACTTAAAACAGCCCAAAAGTACCAAGCAACCAACAAAAATCAAGTAACAAACCAAAGGAAAAAAAGTTGCTTCACCGTGAAGAAATCAAGCACAAAGCTGTCCAGCCAAGCACGCAGCTGAGCGGACCTGCTTAGCCGCTCAGCCTAGCACTAGACTAGGCCTATCACAGTCAGAAATATGCGAAGTACCAGGCCAGGTCAGCTTGGCACAAGACCAAGCTGCTGAACAAGCAGCTCAGCAGAGAACCAGAATCCTGACCAGATCAACAAGCACCAAGCCACGTCCCAGTTAGCACGGTCAGAAGTTGCTAAACAAGCAACTTAGCGGTGAAGCAGGTGCGCTGCGCGGTGTGCATCAGACTTGACTTAACCATCAAGCAAACCATGAAGTCATCCCTGACATCACCTCAAGTAGCCCACCATAGGCTTTTTAGAAGTAGGTCACAATAGCTGGTCTCATAGCCGATAACTAGCTTTGATGAGTCATGCACAAGGAGGTGAGTAAGCTACTTGGTCAAGGGACCAAACCCATGCTGAAGGGTTTGGTCAGTTGCATAGTGGTCCAGCTAAGCAGCTTAGCGGTCTGGCATTGAGGCCTATAAATAGGAGACCATTTCCTTCGAGCAAGATATACCAAAAACACACCAAAAAAAGATCAAAAACACTTGAAAGAAGGAAATCTCTCACAAGGAATCTCACTTTGGAGTTCTTTCTTCATTTCTTAGTTTAGAGTTTTTATTTCAAGTAAGTCTTGTAATTTTTAGTTTAGAATTCAAAAGGAGAAAAGGAGAAGGCAAATGAGATGCAAAAATCAATTTTATACTCTCATTTGGAACTCAAAAGCATCCAATCCTTGGATGGATGGCTCATGCTCCTAAACATTTTCTTTTGAACAAGGTTATGTAATTTCTACTTCTTCTTAATTTACAAAAGTTTGGATTTTAATCATTCAAGTTGGTGCTTTGGTTAATATTATTTGTTTGAGTAGTACTTAATGCTCTTTTTAGATTGATCACCTAAAAAATGATTTCAAGTCAAAACTACTTGTCTCAAACACTTAACAAATAAACTTTGGAGTAGTTGTACTACTTAGTTTATTTGCCAAGTTAAGCATGCTTTTCTTAAGATCTTACATCCATCACTCATTCAATATTAGAGTCGCCAATGGTTAGGGTGTGACAACCTAATCTCTTTTATGGCTGTAGTATTGTTTAAGTGATGAATATAAGTGTTTATCATTCTACCATGTTAGGATATACAAGGAGGATTTCAGACCTTGGTGTTTGGGGTTAACCAAAGTAAAACATAAGAACTTGTCTAAGTAGTTCAAACTCAAAAGAAGATGAGAAATATAATTTTCTTATTCAAAAAGATCTTGTCTCCTCTAGAATTTGTTAATATCTAGTTTTATGTTTAATGTTTATATTAACTTTAAACAAAAACCAATTAAAAAAAATGTTCAAATCCATTATTTGTGCATTGACATATTTATATGATTCATTTTATTAGACAATTCCTTGTGGTTCGACATAACCCTATACTATACTACAATTGAATCTTGAAAGAGGTGTAAATTGTAAAATAGTAAAGTGTTATCAATAAATTTATTTGTTGAAAACACCTTTTAATATACAAAAGTGATGAAACTAACTTACTAACTTTTATTTATTGTTATTTACATTCCGCAATTTATTTATTCTTTAATACCAACCTTCCTTAAGG
>NC_032010.1:13868013-13869468 GCF_001865875.1 Lupinus angustifolius
TAGAAGTAAGTTGTAACTGGAATATTTTTGAAACCATTATACCGGCGTTGGAATTTATTTCAACAAAGCCGAGATGACGAACAAAGAATAAAATGGAGTTCTCTTGCTGAATTAAAAAAAATGAACATAACGAAAATGAGAGTATTAATCTTTCAACAAATTGACACTGCTGTCAGGACGATTTGTTGAGAGGAGAAAACTCCAATAAAATACCGAGAAACCGGCTTTCAACAAATTGGCGCCGCTGCCGGGGAATTGCTTTAATAATAGAACATTTCATATTTATATGTCATTCATCAAATAATTGTGCATAAAATTTTCTTTCTCTTTTGTGTATATTTATTTTTCCTTTTGTACATCTTTATTTTTATGTTTTGTACATTTGAAAAAATTAAAAACTAAAAAACTCAAAAAGAAAAAAAAATGAATTAGTGGAGTGAAAACCCACTAGTTAAGAAATCTTTTCTTGTTGTTATAAAAAAATTTAGGAGATGTGGAGGTACCCCTCAACAACTTTTTCAAAAGAAAAACATAAAAGGGATTGAAATAAACAATGATTAGTGGCTGGACTTTTTCTTCAAGAAGGGAAACCACTTGAATCCTTAAAAGTTAAGTATTCACCATGTACTTTTTGATGATGATACTTTATCTTGTCATACTTTAACCAAACATCTCCATCAACATGCCTTAGTAAATGATGTTGAAATTGTCAAATTAATTTTTAAAACTAAGAGCATGCTTGTTACATTTGTGCCAAAAATGAATTTTTCCAAACTTGAGAACTCCTAAAAAGTGTGTTATTTGGGTCACCTTTTACGAAAATAAATTCATGAAATTTTGAATGGATTTATTTATGGATGTTTGGTGTGATAAAATGTGTTTTGAAGTTCCATAAATTCTGCTTTGACTTCCATTTTATCACTTGGATATGAAATACGACTGAATTTGTTTTTCCTAAACATAAATTTTCATGAAAAAGCATGTTGTTTGGTTGGAATTCTCCCAATCAAATTTAATTCATGAACTTAGTGTCTTAGGAAATTATAAATTCATGTGAATTGTTGCACTAACATCAAAGCAAAAGAAAGCAAGTTCAAAATGACTTACAAGAAAGCAAGTCCAAACAAACAAACAAAAATGAGGAGTTGATGGCACCACTATCTAGGAGAGGATAGTAAAAATAAGAAGAATGAAATTTTGTGTTCTCCTAAAAATGGTGGTTAGTTTTAATTTTCTTTTTCATTCTAACAAAATATAATACAAACTTCCTAAACTTAAAAGGAATCATGCATAAGTTTTGATCTTGTACAAAACTAATTTTTTCAAAGCCAAGTGGTTGTTATTTTACTTTTTGTTTGGGGACAAACAAAAGTTTTAAGTTGGGGGGAGTTTGATAAGTAGTATACACTTTTCACCATCATTTTATGGCACTTATCCTATGCAAATTGTAGAAAA
>NC_032010.1:13869568-13870421 GCF_001865875.1 Lupinus angustifolius
TGGCATGCTATGTGCTTAATTTGGTTACTTAGCCTTGAAGAAAGGTATCTTATTCGTCTTGAAGAAACCTATGTTAAGGTAGGCCAAGCAACTTGAAAAAATCAAATGCTTACCTTAACTTAAAACAGCCCAAAAGTGCCAAGCAACCAACAAAAATCAAGTAACAAACCAAAGGAAAAAAGGTTGCTTCACCATGAAGAAACCAAGCACCAGGCTAGGTCAGCTTGGCACAAGACCAAGCTGCTGAATAAGCAGCTCAGCAGAGAACCAGACTCTTGACCAGATCAGCAAGCACCAAGCCACGTCCCAGTCAGCATGGTCAGAAGCTGCTGAACAAGCAGCTTAGCGGTGAAGCAGGTGCGCTCGCGGTGTGCATCAGACTTGACTTAACCATCAAGCAAACCACGAAGTCATCCATGACATCACCTCAAGTAGCCCACCATAAGCTTTTCAGAAGTAGCTCAAAATAGCTGGTCTCATAGCCGACAACTAGCTTTGATGATTCATGCACAAGGAGGTGACTAAGCTACTTGGTCAAGGGACCAAACCCACGCTGAAGGGTTTGGTCAGCTGCTTAGTGGTCCAGCTAAGCAGCTTAGCAGTCTGGCATTGAGGCCTATAAATAGGAGACCATTTCCTTCGAGCAAGATATACCAAAAACACACCAAAAAAAGATAAAAAACACTTGAAAGAAGTAATCTCTCACTAGGAATCTCACTTTGGAGTTCTTTCTTCATTTCTTAGTTTAGAGTTTTTATTTCAAGTAAGAATTGTAATTTTTAGTTTAGAATTCAAGAGGAGAAAAGGAGAAGGCAAATGAGATACAAAAATCAATTTTGTACTCTCATTTGGC
>NC_032010.1:13870521-13871055 GCF_001865875.1 Lupinus angustifolius
CAAGTCAATAAAATTACTTGTCTCAAACACTTAACAAATAAACTAAGAATTAGTTGTACTACTTAGTTTATTTTCCAAGTTAAGCATGCTTTTCTTAAGATCTTACATTCATTACTAATTCAATATTAGAGTCGCCAATGGTTAGGGTGTGACAACCTTATCACTTTTATGGTCGTAATATTGTTTAAGTAATGATTATAAGTGTTCATCATTCTACCATTTTAGGATATACACTAAAAAGAGGATTTCAGACTTTGGTGTTTGGGTGTAACCAAAGTAAAACGTAAGAACTTGTCTAAGTCATTCAAACTCAAAAGAATATGAGAAATATAATTTCCTTATTCAAAAACATCTTGTCTCCTCAAGAATTTGTTAATATCTAGTTTTATGTTTATTGTTTACTTGTTTATATTCACTTTAAACAAAAACTAATAAAAAAAAATCTTCAAATCCATTATTTGTGCATTGACATATTTATATGATTCATTTTATTAGGCAATTCCTTGTGGTTCGACATAACCCTATACTATACTA
>NC_032010.1:13871155-13875123 GCF_001865875.1 Lupinus angustifolius
TTTTAATATACAAAAGTTATGAATCTAAGTTACTAACTTTTATTTATTGTTATTTACCTTCCACATTTTATTTATTCTTTAATACCAACCTTCCTTAAGGAAGAAGTTTGGTTTGTTAATAAAATGAACCCGAAAGGGAGTAAATAAATAAAAGGTCACTTAGATTTATTATTCTTTTGTTCTTTATCTATTTGTTTGTATCTAACAACTAATTATTCATCACTTTTATATATTAGAATACCATTAAATCGGTGTTGGAATTTATTCCATAAAACCGAGATGGTATTCACAGATACTTAATAATTATGTAATGAGTAATTGTTTCGATACCATTATATCGGCGTTAGAATTTATTCTAACAAAGCCGAGATGGGGCAAAGAAGGAATGACTTATTTACGTGATTATTAAAGAAGTAAGTTGTAACTGGAATATTCTTGAAACCATTATACCGGCGTTGGAATTTATTTCAACAAAGCCGAGATGGCGAACAAAGAATAAAACCGAGTTCTCTTACTTAATTAAAAAAAATGAACATAACGAAAATGAGAGTATTAATCTTTCAAAAAATTGGCACTGCTGTCAGGACGATTTGTTGAGAGGAGAAAACTCCCATTAAAATACCGATAAACCAGCTTTCAACAGCGGCTGAAGAAGTTCAGTAAATTCCTGAAAATGAATAAAAGTGGCAAGGCTGGACAACAAAAAAGATCACCAAGAGCAATGAATTTTCCACTTCAAATTAAAACTTCAATTATTTTGAGTGTGGAGAACCTAGTCACATGAAGTTGGATTGTCCCACTTTGAAGAAGAACCGTTTCATGGCAAAATCTGAAAAGAAGACCAGTAGATGGGCTTACATTGTATGGGAGGATAATGGTTTGAGTTTCACTTTAGAACTCGAAAATGAAGAGCATGATCATCTCTCTAACAACGTCTCATGATTCTAATGATATGGAGGTAAGTGAAACCGAACCCTTAGATAAGCCATCTTTTTTCTGAAATAAAAAATGCTTTCAATGAATTGTATAGTGAATATGTCAAACTCACTAAAATATGTGTTAAACAAAAACTGAGATTGACACTTTCCAAAATAAACCTTCTTCTTCCTCTTGTCCTAATTGCATTACACTTGAAAATAAAATTTCCACTTTGAGTCTTCAACTCAAGAATCTTTATAAGAGTAGTACAAAATTGAACAACATGTTGAAGATACAAATACATCCACTGACCGCAGAGGTCTAGGTTTTTCAAAACCTTCTTCACTTAAGAAAATGGAGGTGTCTAATAAATTTATCTTTCAAAAGCAAAGTATCCTTAATCATCGTATTTCTAAATCTAAACCAAGGATATGAATGTATCAATCCAACTACACTTACTGTCTAAATCATGGGCATATCTATAATACTTGCAAAATTAGAAAATATGGTATTCCCTTAGGAGATTTTCAATGGGTAGAAAAATGTACTAACCATGTAGGACCCAAACTGAATTGGGTACCTAATGTTACTTAAATTGTATTATAGAAATATTTGGGAGCCACATCGATTTACGGTATTTGGATAGCTTCTGCTCAAAACACATGACGTGCGATAAAGGAATGTTCTTTGTCCTCACTCCAAGGGACAAAGGCTACATCATATATGGTGATAATAACAACGAAAAGATCATTGGAGTTGCTAGAGTCGGGAAAACACCTTCTACTACAATAGAAGGAGTTCTCTACATTGAGGGACTCAAGCACAACCTACTCAGTATAAGTCAACTTTGTTACAAAGGGTTCCATGTGGCTTTCTACCCCGACAAATGCATCATTGATAGTAAGATATTTGAAACCTCTAAACTTGTTGGTAGGATAATAAATAATATATAAATGATTGATTTAAATGATTCTTCTCTGAACATAAAATGTTTATCTATTAATGATCATGATGCATGGCTATGGCATAGGAGACTTGCTCACATTCATATGGATCATTTGAATAAATTGGTAGAGAATGATCTAGTTGTTGGTTTACCCAAAATGAAGCTTGTTAAAGACAAACAATGTAGTGCTTGTCAAAAGGGTAAAAAAACAAAGACATCTTTCAAACCAAAATATATGGTTTCTTCTGATAGACAATTATTGTTACTACACATGGACTTATTCGACCCTTCTCGGACCAAACGTTTCGGTGGTAACTATTATGCTCTTTTGATAGTAGACGACTTTTCAAGATACACTTGGACTCTATTCTTGGTACACAAGAATGAGTCACTTCACGCCTTTAGAAAATATGGTAAGAGAGTACAAAATGAAAAATCCTTGAAAATAGCTACTATACGAAGTGATCATGAGGGACAATTTGAAAATGCTTCTTTTAAGGAATTTTGTGATGATAATGGTATGACTCACAATTTCTCTACTCCTAGAACACCAAAAGAAAATGGTGTTGTAGAGAGAAAGAATAGATCATTTGAGGAACTAGCACGTACGATGTTGAATGAAACTAATCTACCAAAATATTTTTGGGCTGATACAGTAAGTACGGCTTGCTATGTTTCCAATTGAGTCTTAATAAGACCTATTCTTAAGAAAACCCCCTATGAACTCTTCAAAGGTAGAAAAACAAATATTTCTCACTTGCACGTGTTCGACTGCTAATGTTATGCGCTAAATAATGGTAAGGAAAACTTAGGAAAGTTTGATGCAAAAACATATGAAAGAATTTTCCTTCGCTACTCTCTTACAAGCAATGCCTTTCTAATTTTCAATAAGAGAACTATAGCCATGGAAGAATCTATTCACGTGATATTTGATGAAACTAATCCAACCTTGGGAGAAAAGTCCATGGTTGATGATGATGACTTTCCTAGTCCATCCATGGAAGACTTGATAAGTGCCAAACATACCTAAATTTCATACACTTCTATGGCACTTATCTTAACCATAATTGAGAAAAACCAGCCTAAAAAATACTTTTTGGATAAAATATCACAATCTTGTATATTTGTGTTTGTATTTCTTTTTTATGTGTTTTGTAGGATTTAGAAAGAAAAAGAAAAGAGAATAAAGACTCATGGTCCAAAAAGAAAAAGAAGTCAAACTGAAGGTGCTCAAGCAGGCAGCTGAGCGTGGGCCAAGCTACATTGAGTTGACCTGGAAACCAACCTGGCGTAGTCAAACCAACCTCGCACAAATCAAGTTGCTCAAGTAGGCAGCTGAGCGGACCTGCTTGACCGCTCAGCCTAGCACCAGACAAAGCCTGACACAGTCAGAACACAAGCTTGGCACGGTCAAACACAAACCTGACACACGCCCAAGCTGCTCAAGCAGGCAGCTCAGTAGAGCCACATGTGTCCTCAGCGGTGAACCAGACACCTAATCAGGTCAGCAAGCACCAAGCCACGTCTCAGTCAGCACGGTCAAAGCAGCTTAGCGGTGCCACATGTGTGCTTAGCGGTGTGCATCCAGAATTGACTTAGCCATCAAGAAACCATGAAGTCATGCATGACATCACTTCAATTATCCCACCATAGGCTTTTCAGGAGTAGCTCACCATAGCTCACAACTAGCTTTGGTGAGTCAAGCTTAAGGAGGTGACAAAGCTACTTAACCAAGTGACCAAACCCATGTTGAAGGGTTTGGTCAGATGCTGAGCGGTGCAAACAAGCAGCTCAACGGTGCCAGAGAAATTCTATAAATAGGAAGGCATTTCCTTCATTCAAGGCATGTTTTCATCTTCCCAAGACTTCTTCCCTGAAAAACACAATTCTCTTCTTATTTCTTGCTTTGAAAGCTTGGTTCCTAGGAGCTTTGCGTAAGTAAGTTTTATAGTTTTTTAAGTTATAATTCAAGAGGAGAAAGGATAAGGCAAATGAGATGCAAAAATCCATTTTGTAATCTCATTTAGAACCTAAAGCATCCAATCCTTGGATGGATGGCTCATGCTCTTAACAATTTCATTTGAAAGTTGATTATGTATTTCTT
>NC_032010.1:13875223-13908267 GCF_001865875.1 Lupinus angustifolius
TCATAAAAATTACTTGTCTCAAACACTTAACAAATAAACTAAGGAGTAGTTGTACTACTTAGTTTATTTGCCAAGTTAAGCATGCTTTTCTTAAGATCTTATATTCATTACTACTTCAATATTAGAGTAGGCAAGATTAGGGTGTGACAACCTAGTCTCTTTGTGGGTGTAATATTGTTTAGTAATAAATATAAGTGATCATTATTCTACTATTTTAGGACATACACTAAAAGGAGGATTTTAGACCTTGGTGTTTGGAGTTAATCAAAGTAAAACATGAGAACTTGTCTAAGTAGTTCAAATACATAAGAAGTTGAGAAATACTTTCATCATTCAAAATGATATTGTCTCCTCAAGAATATGTTAATAATTAGTTTATATTTCTTGTTAAATTTTATGTGCATATCAAAATAATAACCATTAAAATATGTTCACTCATTATTTGTGCATTGACATATTCATATGATTCATTCTATTAGGCAATTCTTTGTGGTTCGACATAACCATATACTATACTACAATTGAATCTTGAAAGAGGTGTAAATTGTAAAATAGTAAAGTGTTATCAATAAATTTATTTGTTGAAACACCTTTTAATATACAAAAGTGATGAAGCTAACTTACTAACTTGTATATATTGTTATTTACATTCCGCAATTTATTTATTCTTTAATACCAACCTTCCTTAAGGAAGAAGTTTGGTTTGTTAATAAAAGGAATTTGAAAGGGAGTAAATAAGTAAAGGTCACTTCACTTTATTATTCTTTTGTTCTTTATTTATTTATTTGTTACTAACAACTAAATATTCACCACTTTTTTACATTAGAATACCATTAAACCGATGTTGGAATTTATTCCAAAAAACCGAGATGGTATTCAAAGGTACTTAATAATTATGTAATAAGATTTATTTGTTACTAACAACTAAATATTCACCACTTTTTTACATTAGAATACCATTAAACCGATGTTGGAATTTATTCCACAAAACAAAGATGGTATTTAAAGGTACTTAATAATTATGTAATAGGGGATTGCTTCGATACTATTGTACCGGCGTTAGAATTTATTCTAACAAAGCCGAGATGGGCAAAGAAGGAATAACTTATTCACATGATTATTTGAAGTGACTTGTAACTGGAATATTCTTCAAACCATTATACCGACGTTGGAATTTATTTCAACAAAGCCGAGATTGTAAACAAAGAATAAAACTGAGTTCACCTACTTAATCAAATAAAATAAAACACATCGAGAAGAGGAAATTCGCTTTCAACAAATTGGCGCTGTTCTCGGGGACAATTTGTTGAAGGGGAAAACCCCTCAAATAAAGATTTCAAGAAGACTCTATTAATGGCTTAACAACCAACACAAAGCATATGACAATAGACGAAAATATAACTTCACAAGAAGAGCATATTTATTATGATTTACCTAAGGAATGGAGAATCCATCGATATCATCCTATTGACAACATAAATGCTGATATAAGTAAGGGAGTCTATACTCGCCTGAAATTGAATGATACTTGTCTAATCATGGCTTTTGTTTCTCAAGTGCAACCATCCAAGATTGATGATGCAATCGAGGATGAACACTGGACTCTTGTTATGTAAGAAAAGCTTAACCAGTTTCAGAGAAACAAAGTTTGGGAACTTGTTCCTAGACCTAAAGAAAGATATGTTATAGGAACTCGTTGGATCTTTCAATATAAATCATAAGAAAATTGCATCATTATAAGAAATAAGACAAGACTTGTAGCAAAAGGATACAACCAGGAAGAAAATAAGCATTCGTCTCATGTCTATAAACTTAAGAAATCCCTCTATGGCATAAAGCAAGCTCTGCATGCATGGTATGATCGCCTAACAAACTTTTTAACTGATAAAGGTTTTAATAAAGTAAAGGTCGACAATACAATAATTATTAAGAAAATAAATCATCATACTTCACTTGTTCAAATCTATGTCGATGATATTATTTTCGGTTCTACTAATGATCTTCTATGTAGTGAATTTGGTAAGATGATGCAAGGGGAGTTTAAAATTTCGATGATGGTATAGTTAAACTACTTCCTTGGACTACAAATCAACAACTCAAGGATGGCATCTTTGTTTGTCAGACTAAATATTGGAGGGATATGCTGAACCACTTTGAAATGGACAACGGCAAACCTATTGCCACTCCTATGGATTCTAGAACATACATTGATGCTGATGAGACTAGAAAATGTGTTTACATCTGTAAGTATTGAGGTACAATTTCTTACCTTCTTTACCTTACCGCAAGTAGATTTGATATTATGTTTAGTATCTGTCTGTGTGCATGTTATTAATCAAAGCCTAAAGAGTCACATCTTACTGTCATGAAGATGATATTAAAATATCTTAAAGGAACACTTGATGTAGGATTATGGTATCCTAAAGGACGCATATGTAATTTGGGGGGATATTCAAATTCAGACTTTGTTGGATGCAAATATGAGAGGAAATGTACAAGTGGCACTTTTTAGGTATCAGTGATAGAATACACCTAGAGGGGGGGGGGGGGAATAAGTGTCACGGTTCCGACTTACTCCTATTTGCACCAAAGCCCTATTCTGGAAAATCACCCAGTTAATCGATTAAAGACTACCTTAATCGATTAAGTCGCAAAGAATTAACAATTGTTAAATGACTCAATTACACATCCACTTACAGATTATACAGAAATGATATAGCAGATATATTTGAACAAAAATGATCTTTATATGGCAGAGTTACTATATTCAAAATATCAGCTACAATAGGCAATTAAAAACACTTTAAAACAATAAAGAGATAAGGGTAAGAAATAGCCTGCAACAAGGTTTTTATACTGGTTCGTTTTGCGGTCCACTGCAAAACTACGTCCAGTACTCCCTTCTGATTTGGGAGATTTTCGTCACTAAAAATTGAAGATAATGTATCTTACATACACACTTCCAATTACAAGACCTTGAATGCTACCTTCTTGAATTCCCAGAACCTCTACCTTGGTTTGACATTACCCAATCGTCTAGGAAAACCTGTCCTACAATCCAGCCCCAACCAAGACTATGTCCTAAACTCAAGACTATGTCCTACAATCTACCTTGGTGAAGACTCTTTGTATCTCGTTGGTGGTACAACACCAAGAGACGACGTTCCTTGTTACAAAAATCATAACAAAATCAGAGTAATGTTAAGCACAAAATAGCTCAAATATTACAATTAAGAACAAGCTATAAACCCTATACAAATCTCACAAATTATTATGAATATGTATAAGATCAGAATCATTAAGAACATGTAATTTCTACCCTATGAAATCTCTAAAAGAATTGAAAGAATCATGCAAGAAAGATAGGATGATGAACACATTTAATCACATGCAATGGATGGCATTTTAATCCCTAAGCATGATGCTATCTCTCACTAATCTCACATGCAATTCTCTATTCCTATATGACATACAAAGAACACGAAAATATGCAACTTAGCAATACTAAAAATGAATGAATGAATGTGTGAATGATGGTGTTAAAACACAGTTTATATAGAAAAGTTGTTTTGTGCACAGTTAATCGATTAAGTGCCATGTTAATCAATTAACGGGTTGTTTAGAATAACTGAATTATGGTTTTCAGTTACCTGTTGAAACTGATTGAAATTATTTTCACGTTAATCGATTAAAGCTTTACTTAATCCATTAACTAGCATATTTTCAGTTAAGATATTAATTGGTAAACCACCTATATGTTATGCTTATCAACTATACATGTTTTATCATTATGTGATGCCTAACATGCACAAATAACATGTATGATTAATGGATGAACGTATAATAAGCTAGATGGCATGTCTCATGTAAATGATATGATAGTATTTAGAACTTGTGAGATTTGCATCTAGGTTTACCTAACCTAGACTCAATAACTAAGACACATATCTAAGACTCTAGTTTAGACATGAAGCTCTTGAATATTTGGCATGTTGAATTGTTGAGTTATCTTTAAGCTTTCACTAATTCCTTTGTCTTCATCAAAACATAGGCAAGCTAAGTGCTATCTTGACACTTTGCACTTTCAATCTCCCCCTTTTTGATGATGACAAACTCAACACCAATTTTTTTTATGCATAGCTTGAAGATGGTCACAAAATGCATGGTTGTTGATTTCAAAGTTAAAGCGCATAGCTAGACAAAACCACAAAATACAACAATATGACAGATTTAATAGCATGGAAGGTTATACATGAACTAATCAAGCATAGAATGATCAAGCGTTTATATTATAGAGTTCAAACAGTAGGCTCAATCAAGCATAAGAGATACACATAACCAAACATGATCAAAAACCATTAAACATGTAATCAGACTATATTTGACATAGATAGGAATGTAATGTAAGAAAATTAAAAACAAAATAGTAACGATTTAAGTTCAAATGACATGCATATCAAGTCACAATAGTGCAACAAAAATAGATAGTTAGAGTTACAACAAAAAAAACATAGAGAAAATATGTCTCGAAATTACAAAGCACCATAAATCCTGAAAAATTAGCCATATAGAAGGACTAAACCTAACACAATTTAAGGTCTAAGGACTTTTAATCTAGGAATGCGGAGGAGGATCTCTGTTATCAGGTACGGTCAGACTACTATTACCTCGGATGAGGAATCTCAACTTCTCAAATTCTGCACAAAACCACTCATTCTATTCCTCATGAGTGTTCTGGACAAAGGTCCTCATAGCTTGATAGTTGTTATTAATGTAGGCAACCTGGCGTTCTTCAAATTGTTCCAAATCAGTATGGTAGGAGTCCTTTAAAGACTGAAAATGTAAGTCCATTCTGTTGTTCATCCTTTGCTCCATGGCATCCAACTGAGCTAATCCAAAGGATGGTTCCTGCGGCGCAGTTCCAGAAGGCTCCCCCTGAGTGTCTGCATTAGGCTGATCTATACCAGCCTGATCCTCATCATTAGATAGCTCCAAATCCACGGTAGTGTAATCCTCCTGGTATTGCCAAGTACTTCCATACTTGTAGGTACTCATCTTGTGGATAAGGCTTTCCCCAACAAGGTGATCTTTATCGGAAGTCTCTGTGATGACAGTGTCAGATATGTCAATATGCAGATAGTTAATAATTCTCGATATGAAGATACTGTAGGGAACCAACTTGAATTGAAATGTAGAGACATTATACACGACCTTCAAGATTTCCTGAGACCAATTAACCATTATTTTCTCCTTCACGACATACATAAATTTCAGATCGTTAACAGTTGGTTGAGCATGATTAGTGTTTCTCTAAACTAAAATATACGCAATCAAATAGTGAAGCAATCTATTCTCTACCGATAATGAACCAGCTTTAGTCAATTCTCCCTTGACATATAGACGGCGACCTCTCTGATATGATTTATATACCTCAGCAACATCGAAATCCTTAAACCATTCACAATCACCTAGGCTAACACCAGTAGTGGATAAGCCACCCACATTCATAAAAATATCACTATCCATCTCAAATAGATTTCCCGAAATCATAGGCCAATATCTACCATCCTTATAACGGAAGTTAGCATAAAATTCCTTAATCAAAGTGGGGTACAGATTACCCGTTAATTCCAAAAACATTAAAGCTCCCTAATCTTGCATACCTTGCAGAAACTCAAAATTTTGTTCCACCCTGCAAGTAAGATCAGCATACCTTTTGTAGGTGGGTTTCCTTTCCTGAAACTTGGACAACTGGGTCTCCTAAAGTATGAGTGAGTAGTAGAGATCTCCACGGTCGTGCCTTACGTTTGGATTTGAAGATGAAGTAGTAGGAGGCCTACAAGTGCATTGAGCAATTGTCTTGAACCTCTTCGAACGTCCTCTTTCCATTGTTGATTGAAAACCGTGAGTAGAGAGAGGAGAAGAAGGATAAGGGAAGGAACCTAAAGCTTAGAGTTTGGAATTGGGAATGTGGTTTCTTGGTAAATTTGAGAAACGTATTGGATGAATTGAGGTGAGGTTTAATTTTTCTATTTAGCTAAGATTTCGAATTTGTTGTTTGCTTTTGAGATTTTCAAAGAAAATGGGGAGGAGAGGGTTTGTAAAAATGACAAAAACACTATTGATTCTAATTTATCTGGTGTCATTAATCAATTAAGAGCTGCATGTAATCGATTAAACAGTGTTAAAATTCCAGATTTTCAGAATAATGAGACCAGGTAATCGATTAAAATGAATCTTAATTGATAAAATATAGTGAAAAATGAAATGTTTGCTACTGGAACTCATTTTAATCGATGAAGAAATATAGTTAATCGATTAACTGGCATTAGATTTATAGAATCAAGACGATTTTGGGTTTTAAAAGCATGCATAAATTTCTTACAATTATCAAGCATTTTTTCCTCAAACACATATACATTTTCAGCTTATCATACAAGATCATGATTCATAATAGGAATATAAGGCATTCACAAAACATATGTGTTTGCCTTATATTCATGCGAAACATATAATATAATTTTTAGACGATTTTAATCAAGATAATTTTTATCAAGAATTCCAAGTTCTCTTCGAAGAACATAGAAAGTATGTCATGGGAGAGGCTTGATGAAAACATCAGCCAATTTCTTAGTAGTTTCAACAAATTCAAGCACACAATCGCCTTTTTGTACATAGTCACGCAATAAATAATGTCTAATTTCAATATGCTTGGTTCTAGAATGCAAAATGGGATTCTTGGATAGGTTTATGGCACTTTTATTATCACATTTTATAGGAATATTTTCTAGATTAAGTCCAAAGTCCTGAAGTTGATGCTTCATCCAAAGGATTTGAGCACAACACACACTAGCGGCAATATATTCCGCTTCGGCGGTGGACAAATCAACACACTTGATTTTTGTTGTGCCAGGCAACTAAGGAACTGCCTAATAAGTGACAAGTCCCACTAGTGCTCTTCTGATCCACGTTACATCCCGCAAATTCAGAATCGGAATACCCTACCAAGGATAATGAGGCATCCCTAGGATACCATAATCCCATATTAGTTATTCCTGTTAAATATCTCACGATGCATTTTACAGTAGTATAAAGTGAATCTTTAGGCAAAGCTTGAAATCTAGCACACATACAAACACTAAACATAATATCAGGGTGACTCGCAGTTAAATACAATAATGAGCCGATAATCCCACGATACTTGTTTACCTCGATTACTTTTCTCTTTTCATCTTTATCTAGATAGCATGTTGATGCCATTGGTGTTAAAGCCTCTTTACACTTTTCCATGTCGAACTTCTTCAGTAACTCCTTGCAATATTTTCATTGATGAATGTAGATGCCACTTTCCATTTGTTTGATTTGAAGTCCAAGAAATAAGGTCAACTCACCCATCCTCGACATCTCTAATTCACCCTGCATCATCTCTGAAAATTCTATACAAAGAATGTCATTAGTAGATCCGAAGATTATATCATCAACATATATTTGAACTAGTAGCACATGATGATCTTATCTATGAATAAAGAGGGTAATATCAACCATACCCTCACGAACCCTTTTTCCAAGAGGAAAGAGCTCATTCTATCATACCAAGCTCTGGGAGCTTGTTTCAGGCTATAAAGGGCCCTTTTGAGCTTATATACATGGTTCGGATATTTAAAATTTTCAAAGTCGGGAGGTTGATCTACACATACATCCTCTTGAATGTAGCCATTCAAGAAGGCGCTCTTGACATCCATTTGAAAGAGCTTGAAGTTCATAATTGATGCAAAGGATAAAAGCATCCTAATGGCCTCTAATATGGCTATAAGAGCGTAGGTTTCATCATAATCGATGCTCTCCTCCTAGTTGTAGCCTTTGGCCACCAAGCGAGCTTTATTTCTGATTATCAAGCTAGACTCATCTAATTTATTACAAAAGACCCATCTAGTACCAATCGCTAGATGTTCTTTAGGATTAGGGACCAAGTCCCATACATTGTTACGCTCGAACTGGTTTAGCTCTTCTTGTATAACTATACCCAGTGCACATCCTCAATGGCCTCATCGATGGTCTTAGGCTCGATTTGATATACAAATGCAACGAAGTTACAAAAGCTTCGAAAAGAGCTACGGGTTACCACCCCCGTAGTTATATCATCCATCACTTTTTCCAGTGGATGATCCTTCTTGGTCTTCCATGTGATTGGCAAGTCCTGATGCTCATCTTGGACAATTTGCTCTGCTTCTACTTCTTTGTACTGGTCCATGTCCTTAGAGTATGCTTCTTCCAAAGCACCTGCAACATCATCAGATAATACCTTCCTCTTCTCTTTAGGAGAGGATTCGTCAAAATGGACATGCACAAATTTTTCTACTTGCATTGAATATTTATTAAAGACTCGATACGCTTTACTATGCAATGAATACCCCAAAAATATACCCTCGTCAGCTTTTGAATCAAATTTACTTAAAGTTTTTTTTCCATTATTTAATATAAACAATTTACATCCAAAAGCATGAAAATGAGAAATATTAGGTTTTCGGCCTTTTAAAAGTTCATAAGGAATTTTTGACAAAAGTAGGCCTCAAAAGTATACGATTAATCACATAGCAAGCTGTATGCACTGTATCAGCCCAAAAATATTTAGGAACCCTGATTTCGTTTAGCATGGTTCTAGCATGCTCCTCTATGACTCGATTCTTCCTCTCAACAACTCCATTTTGTTGAGGGGTACGAGGGGCTGAGAATTGATGCATAATACCATATTTATCACAAAATTTATCAAATTGATGATTAAATTGATTTTGGATTTGCTTGGCAAGATTTTTGAAAGACTTGAAAGCATCGCTCTTGGACGCTAAAAACAATGTCCATGTGAATCTAGAGAAATCGTCAACGATTACTAAAGCATAAAAGCTACCACCAAAACTCATAACCTGTGATGGTCCAAACAAGTCCATATGGAGAAGCTCTAAAGGTCTTATTGTGGATATCACATTCTTTTTAGCAAAAGAGTTTTTAACTTGTTTACATTTTTGGTAGCCCATCAACTAGATTATTTTTAGACAATTTATCTTGATGCTTTACATGAATATGAGTGATGCTCCTATGCCAAAGTTAGATGTCATCCTCTTTAGATATAAAACATATTGAAAATAGAGTAGTTACATCCTCCAGATTAACCATATAGATATTATTTATACGATATCCGACAAACTTAACTTTATTAGATATATTGTCACGAATAATACAACACCCATAATTAAAAGATACACAGTTACCTTTATGGCATAGCTGACTGATACTCAAGAGATTATGTTTTAGGCCTTCAACATATAACACATTTTCGATCACTTCCTGATTCGAGGTGTCAATCGTTTCAGTGCCAAGTATCTTCCCTCTGTTGTTGTCTCCATACGTGACAAACCCTTTTTCTTCCAAAGATAGATCTAGGAATTTTGATTGATCTCCCATCATATGTCTCGAGCATCCACTATCAAGATACCAATATTGTCCATATGCTCGTAGACATACCTGCAAAATATAGTTCACTTGCCTTTTTTAGGTACCCAAGTTATGCTAGGTCATTTTCTATTAGTAACTAGGGAGTCATATCCATTTTTCATCTATTCATACACGCCACTAAGTATACCATATTTTCTAATATAACAAGAGTAGGAAGTGTGCCCATGTGTGCCATAATAAAAGCATGTAGGAACCTTTTTATTAATTTTTTTTATTAGGCCGAATAATAGGTCTCCTATATGGTGTTCTCCTACATGTAGGGGGGATATATCCTAGTCCGGTATGGTCACCATCATTTCTGGTTTTTCTAAGCATATTGTCTAACATGTTTTGACTCTATGTGAGTTTTGAGAGTTTTCCATTGAGTCTCAAATTTTCGTTTTTCAAATCATCACAAGAATCACAAAGAGTTGATTGACATAAAGTATCATTAGAGCAATTGCATGCATTACAAGAATAGATTACATCTAATGTTTCATTTTCCAATTTTAGTTCATCTAATTCTTTTGATAATGAAATTATTTTTTGTTCATTTAGAAGGATTACTCATTTTCTCTTAGAATTAATCCTAGATAATTTCTTTAGTTGATCATGCAATTTGACATACACATTATAAAAATACTCATAAGGAGGAGAATCATCAGATGAAGTACATGAGGTGTCCGAATATACCTTGTTGTTTCCCTCTTTTGAATTTGAGCAACAAGCATCATCTGTTTTGGTCATTAAGCATAGCTTGGCTGTCTCCTCTTCATCTGAGGTGCTCAATGTCATGTCCTCCTCTGTTACATCCAATACTATATAGGTTTTCTTTGACTTGAAGTCCCAAGGAGTGCTCTTATATGAATCAACCTTCTTGAGGTAAGTGGGACATCGAAACTTCATATGTCCTGGCTTACCAAATTCATGGCAAGTGGTCGACTCGTGCGCCTCTTTCTTCTAGAAACGTTTGATGTCTCCTTTCTTTAGGAATTTCACGAATTTGCGTATGAGAAGGCTCAAAGTTTCTTCATGCACGTCTGAATTAGACTCGTCTTCTAAATCGATTAACTGACATATTTTCAGTTAAGATATTAATTGGTAAATCAGTTAAGATATTAATTGGTAAACTACCTATATGTTATGATTATCAACTATACATGTTTTAGCATTATGTTATGCCTAAGATGCACAAATAACATGTATGATTAATGCATCAACATATAATAAGGTAGATGGCATGTCTCATGTAAATGATATGATAGTTTTTAGAACTTGTGAGATTTGCATATAGGTTTACCTAACCTAGACTCAATAACTAAGACACATATCTAAGACTCTAGTTTAGACAAGAAGCTCTTGAATCTTTGTCATGTTGATTTGTTGAGTTATCTTTAAGCTTTCACTAATTCCTTTGTCTTCATCAAAACATAGGCAACCTAAGTGTAATCTTGACACTTTGCACTTTTAGTACTTGTCATATCCTTGGAAATGCCCTAGTCTCTTGGTCCATTAAGAAGCATCCTTGTGTTGCTCTAAGTACTACTGAGACAAAATACATAGTTGTAGGAAGTTGTTGTGCCCAAGTATTGTGGCTCAAACAACAATTCAGGATTACGGATTAGACCTAGGATGCATTTCCCTAAGATGTGATAAGACTAGTGTTATAAACCTCACAAAGAATTTGATTATGCCTTAATGGACCAAACATATAGATATAAGGCATCACTTCCTTAGGGACCAAATCCAAAAGAAAGATGCTCTTTTAGAATTTGTTGATACACATGAATAACTTGCAGACATCTTTAAAAAACCTTGGGCTAAAGATCCTTTTCATAAACTTGCACACATCTTTTAGAATTTGTTGATACACATGAACAACTTGCTTCATTATATGTAATTGGTGCCTATATGTACTTATACATGAATAATATGTTATCATTGAAGGGTAACCGATTACAAGGCATCAGTGGCAAATATTTTCAAAAACCAGCCAAAGTAATCGATTACAGGTTGAATTAATCGATTAATAGCCAAACAGAATGTTTGTGCAATTGATTACTCATCTGTGGTAATAGATTACACTCTCCACTATTTAAGTCAAAAATAAGATATTTCAACTTCATCTTTTCCATTTTCCCTCCTTCCAAACATGGTAACCCCCCACAACTTCGAAAAACGTCTTTTCTCAACCGTTTTTCTTGATTTTTGTGGCGTTTCATACTACATTTCTATTCCTAAATATAATCCTACCATCATTTCTAAATCAGAAAACCCCAAATCTCAAAAATCGATGTTTTTCAAACCTCAACAAAATGGCCTCATGCTCTAGAACCAAGAATCAAACAACCAACGTGACTCAAGGGCGGCCACAAAAGCCAAATGAAGTCAGCACATTGGATTTGGCGCATCTTTTGGCCAAGAAAGAACATAGAATCATATTCAAGGAACACTTCATGTAACAACCCATCTTTACTCCAAAGTATGGTATGCTAAGCTCTTTTGAGAACAATGATTTCATTTTCCAAATCCTTTTTAGGCAACAAATAATTTTTTATTTTTGTGAAATGCATCGTGCCTACTATCCAGATCTTGTACGGGTATTTTACTATAATTTGGGACTTAGGAAGAATAAACTCTTCTCTTATGTCAAAGGCAAAGAGATTGCCATAGACTTTAAAACCCCGAGTTTACATTACGGTAATAGACCAAACATAGGAACGATAGTCGAGTCTAGAATTCAATGCAACTTAGAAGGGTTCAACAAAATGGATTTATACTACTCTATGTGTAGATAATCCAAAAGGGAAATAGAAATGCGTAAGCAAAGGTCAGTAGGTGACTTTGTGCGTAACCGCAATATTTTGTCTATCGGTAACTTAAACCTGAAGGATTGTTTGCTTCAATCAAACATAATGTTCCAATTAATGGGACATTAATGGTAATGAGAAAAATTTGGGCCTTTAGAGGAGATTTCCGACCATTGCCTTATGCTATTCTCATAACTGTTATACTTGAGTATGCTAGTATTTTGTTAGATGGAGAGTCTAAGATTACGCTTGATGCTTGCAATAAAATTGATGAGGAGGTCATCCACAAAATGGGTTTCTTCCGAGATACCAATGACATGATCTACAAGCATCGGAATGATCAACAGACTACACAAAATGGGTTTCTTCCGAGATACCAATGACATGATCTACAAGCATCGCGGTGATCAATAGACTGCACATCCAGAAAATCCTTCTTTTGACCCTCCTACTCATCCCACATTTCGTGTTGAATCATCTTCGTCTGACTCCACTCTTACCAATCAAATTATTATGGACGAGTTGTACTCGCTTAAGGGCTACATCACTACATGGATAGATGCTCTTGGTAATGTGAATATTCAAGTCCAACAAGAGCTTAAAACACATATCTAAGCGATTGGAGTACATGGAATTGGATTCTCAGCAAGCTGATTTAGATCATTAGGAGTAGTGATCTAGCATTGTAGGATTTTGCTTTTGATGTTATTGTTGTTGTTGCAATTTCAGAACTGATGTTACAATTGTTCTTTTTATTTATGTGCTTGGATACTACTTTAGAACATCTTGCTATTTTCTATCTAACTATTTGAGATGTATGAATTATATCTCTTAACTTTTATCTCAAATGCTATGTTTTGATGAGTTAAATATTCTCTAGCATTGGATATTATTCAAAATTCATACTATTATGCAAAAATTATGACCTTGTATTTTTGAATAAGTCAACATATCTTGTTACCCTTTCCTATACATATATATATTGTGCTGGACAAAACTAGCTTTTCTTCTTTTTGATGAAGTCAAAAGGGGGAGAAAAGTTGGAGGTGTATTTTTCTATCAAAACGTTTAAAGCACATACAATAAAACAAAGGGGGATTATACAAGACAGGGGAACATATTTCAACTTTTCGACAAAGTTATATCTTAATCAAAATCCCAAGCCTTAGAAAAATTCACATCTCAATTTTGAAAATGTATTGGTTTGTCATAATAAAAATGGGGGAGATTGTGAATAAAATCTTGCTCCTAACCTTGGCATGGTTTTTATGAATACACCAAAATCACAAAAAAAGGGGAAAGGAAGAAGACCACGAAGACGTAGAAGGTTCGAGCTTCAAGATATTTATAGATTAAGTCTTCATATAGGTACTTCTATCTTTACACTCACTTTAATATTTAGTTCAATGCTCAAAGAATGAAAATCATTTTTAACAAATTTCATATGTCTAAAATGCAAAGTCAAATTTCTAAGTAATGAGTTACTTGACCTGAGTGATAGGTTACCAGAACTAGGTAACAGGTTAAATGATCTGTGTGGTAGTTGGTAATAGGTTACTGGAACTGCGTAATAGGTTACCTAATTGACAAAACAATTACATAAGCAAAACTGACTAATGTAACCAATTAATAGAATGTATTAATCGATTACCACCTTGGAAGAACTATTGGTAATGGATTACCACTCCGTGACAATCGATTACATAGAGCTGTTGAAACCAGATATTCAAATGAACAACTTTCATTCAAAGTGAATAGGTTTCATTCCAATCGTGTCCTCTCTTCATGGAAGGTCATCATGGATGATTGGAAGCCTATTTACAGGCACTGAGACATCCAAATTCAATATACCCGAAATATACAATTCACACAATCATACAAAAACTTTCACAAACTTAGTAAATAAATTCTACACATTTTTCGTAGCAACTTTGTTTCTAAAGTTTTAGATTCTCTGAAGTTTCTTTTTAAAGTGCAAATTATTCTAAACTTTCAAAAGATTGTGAGATCAAGTATTGCAAGTTATAGAATTGTCAAAACTTGTAAAGGCAATCCAAAGCCATTGTTAAATTCTTCTTCTTGGTGTAAACTTTTCATCATAAGGGTGTGTTGAGAAGGGGGAAAGAGTTCACTTGAAAAGGGAATTTTTAAGGGTAGGTAATTTGTGAGTGTGTAAGTTACAAAAGTATCAGGGAGAGAACTTATAATTAATACTCAAATTATCTAGTGGAAAAATCTCTTGTGTGGCAAGAGTACTGGATGTAACCTTCGATGGACAAGAAGGTGAAATAGTATAAAAACTATATGTGTACTTTTCTTCTACTCATTCTTGTCATTTAAATTTGCTTTAACTTGGTTGAACACTGCACAAATAATTCGTTGCATATACACTTTGATAACATAGTAGAAATATCAGCCATATTCTCCCAAGAACTAATTCATCCCTTCATCTTTGTCAAAATTTCTGTAAGCGCTTCACCATAGGGTGTTGTGAAAAGTGAGATAGTTAGTTAGAAGAGGTTCTCTTATAAGGTGGTCAGATTATGGTAAGTGTGTATTATACTCAAAATCTTTGGGTGAGATTTTTAATCACAACTCATCAAACAGTATATTATCTTGGGTGATCATGAGGACTAGATGTATCCTTCAAGTGGAAAAGATGGTGAACCAATATAAAAACTAGAATATCTCTTTTCTTCCCTATTCTTTACTTTTAATTTTAGTACTTTGATTTTCTGCCACATATTTCCACTACTCTATACTCTATTTGTATTAAAGTTGCAAAAATCTTTGATTGTGCAGAAAACTAATTCAATCCCTCTTAGTTTGTCATCTTATACTTACAATTGGTACCAGAGCTTAGGTTGGGTAAGATACTCCCTTGATCCTAAGATGGCCTCTCAATCATTTTTGATAGAAGGTTCCAATATCAATCGCCCTCCAAGTTTTATTGGAGAATTCTAAGACTTCTAGAAGATCAAAATAAGAATCTTCTTAAAATCTCAAGATTTTGATATCTTGAATACGATCGAAGATTGACCTTATCCACTCTTTGTTGTAGTTAATGGTGTAAGGGAGTCAAAACCAAAATCTTCTTGGAACGATGATGATAAGGAAAATGTTCAATACGATCTTAAGGGAAAAAACATCCTTACTTCAACCTTAAGAATCAATGAGTTCATTAGGGTATTAAATTGTAAGTCTACTAAACAAAAGTGGGATATGTCGCTACCTCCTTTCCAGGCGTGACTGGAATAATGCAAATAAGTGCAATGAAATCGCCATCAATATTTTTTGGGGGAGGGGGGACATGAAAAACCAACTTAAATAGTAAGGATTAATCTGCTCCCATAGAAAAAATAAGTTCGAGAGTCGGTTACCCTCACATTATTACAAAAAAGAGAAAGAACAAAAATAAGATTTTCATTTTTAGTGCCTGATAGGAAAGTACATGCTTCTATGTATCTCTAGTTGTAATAGAGAAATCAAAGCTACATAGTTCTTTCAGGAAATGGTTGATTTGTTGATATTTGTTTTTTTATAAAGTTAAGGTAAGATAGCGCGACAAGGCACATGGCCTATAGTGGGCTACCTCACCTTGTGTTGGACAACATAAAGTAGTGCGACAAGACACTCAACCTATAGTGGGATACTTTACATTGCTATTTAAAGTTATTTGGAAAGTTAACAAGATAAGGTAACGCGAAAAGACACAAGGCCTATAATAGGTTACCTTATAACAAAAAATGCACCTAAAAAATTAAATAATAAAGGAGAAACCAACAAAACGGAATAATACGATACACACAAAAACGAGTGTATGTGATACTACCAAACAATCCTAAGAATAATTTTTAAGCTAGAATTGGAATACCTATACACATGGAACCAAACAGAAGTGTGAACCATGTTAAACTAGAATAAGGATTGTTTACCCTTAGTACCAAATAGGAATTAATTATTAAAATAAAATAAACTAGAATAACACAAAAAAAAAACAAGGGACCTGATAAGAGAATAGTGGGAAAACCCATTATTCATCTTCCCCATCGAAACGCCACCTATATGGATGGAGGTCCTGCCAACACGGATGACTTTCACGATGAGCCTACGCAGCAGCGATGAGAACCCGCACTAGAGCCTCCTTTCCTTGGAAGAGGGACAACGAGGAATATAGGCCACACACAACGATGTCTTTGGCGAAGGTAACGACTCAAGATAGACCATCATGGCAACATGGGTGGTGCCAACGAGTGTGTTCCTTCCTTTTCGACTTTATGCTAAGATTTGCCTCTCCTTGGTTGGTTGCCTTTATTCTCATCTCCTTTTTCTTTTGGGTTGCCTTTTTTTTTCAAATTTTGCCCCTCTCCTCCTTTCTATGTGAAGCATATAAAGAAGGAGGATTAGGGTTTGCAATTCTAATTTTAATGTTCCAAAAAAGGGCCCAATTGTCTTTCACTCACCCTTTTTTACTCTTTTACTTTTTTATAGTTAATAAAACTATTTTTACTCACCCAATTAGAATTGGGTGTTTATAATTGTCTCTCTTTACTTGTTTCTTACTAGTTAATATGAGTAACAAAATTTATTCAAGTTATCATGTGAGAAAAAAGTAAAGATAAAAAGGCAAATTTCGACTAGGAAATAAGAGAAGTTGCAGAAATCTCTAACATACAGAGATAGTGTAAGCTCGAGGTTAGTGTGGTAAAAGAGATCGTGAGTATCAAGTGTGATGCTTCATATTGTGATAAAAGAGAGCACTAGGGGTCAAAGACACAACACAAGACCACTGCAAGTTCTGGGTAAAAGGAAGACCATGGGAACACACGAATAGAGACTAGTAGGGATCAAAGGTACAATATAGGCACACTTATAGACGATTAAGCACACCAAATGAACAAAATAGAATATTCAAATAACTCAGAATAATATGTCCGTCAAGTTTAGTAAATCAAGTAATATGGAAATGTAATGAGTTAAGCGTTAAAAAGAATGATACACGATTTTTATCCTCGTTCGTTTGCTTGTCCACGTGTAAACTACATCCAAGCCTCCCCTTTTTATTTTGGAAGATTTTTATTCACTAGGAAATGAAGTAATATTCAATTACAAGCATGCTTCCAATTACACTTTCACAAACATTTCCTTCCTTGATCTAGAGCCAAGCTACACGGTTTGACTTCCAACACGCCTCTTTCGGGTACACCACACCTAGTTGTTGTCTAGCCGCAGCCGATTCTTGATCTCAACTAAGACCATTGTGAAATGGTGAAGACTCTACAACCTAACCTCAACTAGGACAATATTTCCCAAACCAATCCTCTATCAATTGTGATACTAAACACACTAAGAGAATATGTTTATGTCAATGTCTAAACTTATTAAGTTGTTGCACCTGTGTGCTTAATATACACTCTTCCATAATCTAAGAACCTTTCTACAAGTCGCACAAACTCAGAATATAGAAATGTGAGATGCAAGGTTTGTATGCAAGATTTGACAATTATGCTTCTCTGAAAATCTTTCTAAGGATTCATAAATATTCTCCATGTTCTATTTTTCAAAAACATTTTGGAAATCTCTCTTTTGATATGAAAGTGTAAGAACAATATGATTTTCTGAAATATGTGTAATTTATGTGTTTTTCGTTGTGTATGTTGTTAAGCAAAATGGAAAAACTTGTGTTAATATAGAATTCTGTTTTCTGGTGCATGTAATCGTTTATCACTTCATTTAATCGATTATTGATTCTTTAAAATTCAAGAACCTAGAAATTGTGACTAACATTAATTGATTAAACTCATACTTAATCGATTAACGGGTTCCCAATTATCATTGTGTAGTCGATTAAAATAACTCTTAATCGATTAATGAGTTTTCGAAAAAGATATTTCAATATGATATAAACCTCCTACATGATTTATAAAAGTATAATGCATGACTTCAAATGACGTATGATTTAAAACTCTTTTTAAAAGCATCAAAATCATATGATCATGTATTTATGCATGTTTATGAAAATCATGTAAGTTTCATTTTAGTTATGATCGATTTTATGCGGTGAGACTTCCATTAAGGTTATTCTAGCCTGGACTCTTTCTAAGCAAACATCTTGAGACCTAATAAAGATATATAAAACCATTAGCCTCTAGATCTTCTTGAAAGCTTTAGCTTGTGTGAATTTGAGTCTCGTGTTGTGCCTTTGACCCCCCCCAACGGTCCTTTTTTACTTTTGACCTTGAGTTCCTCATTATCCATGTGTTCTCGTGGTTCTCCTTTAACATAGGCCACCAATAGTCTCATTTTGTGCCTTTGACCCCCAATGGTCACTTTATACTTTTGACTCGGAGTTCCTCATGATTTGTGCATTATGATGGTCCTCCTTGGACCTAGGCCCCTAGTGGTCTCCTGTTGTGCCTTTGACCCCCTAGTGATCTCCTTTTTATTTTTGACCCATAGCCCCTCATTATTCGTGCATTATAATTGTCCTCCTTTCACCTAGACCCCTAATGTAAATGCAATCATGCATCAATGAGCAGATTGTATATGCAAGCATGCATCATATATATTTTGATGAAAACAAAGGTTGATGAAAATAAAGATTTAAGATAATGATTCATAAAGACAAAGATTGACAACAAAGATTGATAAAGACAAAGGTTGTATATCCAGGACAAGCTTCAAAGAATGAACAAATCAACAAACAATAAAGTCAAAAGTCAAGAACTGAGGGGCCTAGGTGGAAGGATGACCAAGAGAACGTACAAATAATGAGGAACTCTGGGAAAAAATAAAATGAAAGAACTACGGGAAAGGAATAACATGAGATCACTAGGGGCCTAGGTGCAAGGAAGACCACAGGAACGTACGGATAATGAGGAAATATGGGTCAAAAGTAAAAGGACTCTATTGGGGGGTCAAAGACACAAAAAGAGAACACTGAGGGCCTGGGGGCAAAGAGGATCACAAGAATACACAGATAATGAGGAACATCTTTTGTGCTCAAATATTATGGATGAAGCAGCAACTACTACACTTCGCTTTAAAGCTTCTGAAAATACCGATAAAGTGTGAGAACACTAGTGCCATCAACCTATCAAAGAATCCCATTATACATTCTAGAACTAAGAATAATGAAATAAGACACCATTTTTTAAGAGATCATGTATTCACCAAACCCCTTCTACGGGATACATTCTTTGTATTACATAGAAAACTTGGCATACTTGATGAAAAATATCTGATGTGAAACTCTTGGATAAAAGGCTCTTGAAACGATCTATCTTGGTTGGTGTATGGCCTAGACTCACGGTTGAGTGGAGCCCTAGAGATTAAGCAGCGGAAATGTATTGAAATTGGATAAAAGAAGATGGAAAAGATTTGAGGTGAAGGCGCCACAACACTTGAGGTGTTGATAAGCCAAAGTGATGCTCGCCACAAGAACTTGGTTCTTGATAAGAACTTCTAATCTTGGTTCAGCCACAAGACTCACAAAGGAATTCAATTTACTTTCAACTCAATGTGTTTATTTCATAGCAAGAAGCATTACATTTATAGGCAAGCGTCTAAGGCTCCCACGGTTTGTAGCTAAGGCTTATGCTTAGCAAGTTTACATTGGATGCTCTAAAACCAAATGAATCTACTCCTAAGTTAGACTATATTCGAGTATTAAAGGAGATGGCACATGTGTTTCGTGTGCTTTATTATAATTGAAAACAAACTTAATGACTTGGCCTAAGGTACTTGATTGCCACGGTTGGACAATGATAAGCATGGGCTTCCTTTTCTCCTTAAGTGCACGGCTCAACCATTAAGTGATATGATCAAGAGACTTCAAGACTCCTTAATGCTCACGGCTAAGCTTTGATGAGCTCCATTGGATTCTTCTAATTTGGCACATGGAAATTGTTGGAATTAAGCCTTCTTAATGCTCCTCAGGTACACTTGGACTTGGCATAGGACTCCTTTTCTAAGGAATGAATTTCCCACGGCTAAGTGTTGATTAAGGATGCACTAAATAGCATACGATGTCGTTGGTTCAAGATGGTAGGCTGCCAACTGCTAGGACATGTGCATAATGCATCATTAATGCACCATTAAGGTCTCAAACGACCATATGCAAATTCCACACGAGCAACTTTGCTCCAACAACTCTGAAATAAACTTAGGATTCCTCTGGATGAATTGGGCCCAGGTGGATTTAGCTCCAACGGTCCAAACTTGGTGTTCAAGCCTCATGAATGCTCCATTAAGCTCCTCCACCGTCACTTTGTTATTCCCTTCGATCCATCTCCCTCCAATGGCTACAATAGTATTTATTTACTTGCCAAATAATATTAGACAAAGTTAGCATGAGTTTGGTTCACGAAAATTATAAGTTGGTCCAAGCATTAAAGTGTCGGTTACACTTTTAGGCTTGACTTAGTCATCCACGAGTCAATTTTCATTATGGTCAATTTTTATGGGAATATTTATTACTAACATGCTTTAATTAAATAAACTAAGTGTTGGGCAAAAGTTAGCCCACACATTTATTGTAAAAATTAAATTTGTTTAATACTAATTAAATTGGCTAGGCCTGACTCGGTTAGGCTACGCCTAGTGCCTGATGCGGCACGCTAGGCGCATGCGCCTCAGTCAGATTGCCCAGCGCCTGGTGCAACACTGGGTGCACCAAAGTCCCCAACTCGGTCAGAGTTGTCTTAGTCAGGAATTGAGCCTGATGCGTCTAGCTCCATGTCAGGGCCATTTTTGGCTCCTTGGTCAGACCCATGGCCTGTTTCATGCGCATGGCCTGGTCCATCCTTGGCTCGGTCAGAACTATGGACCAAGATGCTAGTGAGCATCTTTATACCCCCTTGGTTATTTTTGGCTCACCATCATGGATCAACATTATGAGTTGTCCAAGGGCATTTTGAGCCCTTTTTGCTCTAGCCCTAGTCATAGGACCACTTATGCCTTCAAAGCCATCAATATCAAAGTTAGGTTCTTTGAGATTCACATCAATATCACAACAAATTTTAAATTTTATATATGGTATAGAATCGTCTTCATCTAGGCTGCTTGTTTATGATATTTTCATCTACCGTGTTATTGATTATCTCGAAATCGACATGTGAGATGTGGATGTCAAAGTTACTACTTCCTGAGAGCGCCTAGTAGGTGACAATCTCATTCACAAAATGGGCATTTACAAGTTTGGTAATGTTGGGTTGTATCAAGAAGATCACAATGCCAATATGAACAGAGACTTGTCTGATGAAGACATTACTGCAAATCCTAATGAGCCAAACCTTGAACAACCACAAGCCTAGGCTACTGTTGTACCTCAGGAGTCATGGGCTAGCCCACTTGGATGCCATGAAATAATGCCTAAATGCATGAATGGATGGCCATTTCCAGTCTTGGAGGGACTGCATTTTGGTTGAGTTCCAACAGCAGTAGTAGAGGATAACCATGGATCTTGATCGCATTCTCTTCATTATGTGTACCACAGATGGATTTTCATCACCACCACCACCTCATGATTAGCCTAGATAGGGTTGTCTAGGGTGTGTATCTTTTGAGAACGTATTTTGTTGGCTGTGGTTGTAATATGTTTGAACCTATTATGAACGTCATGCACTCTTTTTGTTATTTCTCATAATTTTATTATTAATTTGGTTATGCAAGAACTATTGCCTGATCTCTGATTATATCGAACTTGTGTACTTTAAATTTGAATGGCAAATATATGCTCTATTTGCGATACATTCTATACCATTAATCATTCTATGCTCACTTGTATAATTACTCAAATACAGATATATTTTTCAATTTGCTTATGTGATAATCTAATTTTCTATTCAGATTAATCGATTAACTCCCTGCTAATAATCGATTAAATGCATTATCAGTGAACTTGTTTAATTCTTTTTGGAACTACTTAATCAATTATCCTTGATTACTTATTAATATAAATAAACTTTGAGAAATCTTTCCTTAGTTTTGGATGTTATTATTATACAATATCATTGCTTTTTGATCATGCCAAAAGGGGGAGAAAGTGTTGTTTGAGTGTTTTTGCAGGTTGTATTAAGCTTCCGCATTTAAATTTTGGAGTGCTACCCTTTATCACCACCTACATGTATTGAGGTGGAGAAAAAATTAAGGGCGAGCAACGCATTCTGATTCAACCAATGCAAACACTTGCTATCCAGCATCAAGCTAATCAAACAAAAGATTGTTTAGAGTTTGCCATCACAAAAAAGGTGGAGATTTAAATGGCAAATAGTCAAAGGTTACCTATATGGTTGATCTACATAGTTTTGATGAAGACAAGGATTTAAATGGAAGCTTGAAGATATGGACATCACAACAAATAACATGCCGAAGACTCGAGGTCAATATTGTAGAGTTATGATTATTTTAATAGTCTAGAAATCCTAAGATGGTTGCCTAGTTTTGAGTATAAGTTAGGTAAACCTTGCGTGTAAATTCTCACAAGAGTTTAAAATGAATTCATATAGATTGAGGCATTACATCCAATCATATATGATATGTAGGATCATGTATTAGCATTAAGCATACATGGTTTTTGGTCATAAAAGTATTATCAATTTCAAAATCTTGTATTACATGTTCATGCATCATATATAGAGTTTACCATGCATTAATGAAAACCATTTTCATAAATATTAATCGATTATAATGAATGATAATCAATTATGGCTTGTGGAAATTCGTTAATCGATTATGGATTGGTGTAACCGATTAAAGGAGTTATAGTGGCTAACTTCCTAGGATTTCTAGCTTATTAATCGATTAAAAATATTGATAATGGATTAAGGCATAATAGAAAACAGTTTTGCGTAAACACGTTAATCGATTAAGATAGTATATAATTGATTAATGTCAGGTAAAATCATTTTCATATAGAAGTTGTATTTTCAACCCATGTGCATTAAGATTCATAATTCTCATTAGGGAAAAGAAAACCAAGACTCTCAGTTCAGAAATTTCATATCATCTTGCTTATTCTTTGAGTGAAAGATATTGTGAAATCTTGCATTATTTTCTTGAGAGAAATGAGAGAAATGAGAGAAAAAGAAAGAAAAACTTTTTCTAGAGTGCTTTAATTTTCATTCATTGAAAAATCACTACATTACATCACTTTTAGTTTTAGGCTTTTTATGAGAGTTCTGTAGAGGTTTTTAGAGCAGAGTTTAGAGTTTATATCCACATATTAAGTGTGCATTGATAACTCACTCATTTATAACAAAAATAAGGATTTGTGTCTTCATGAAGGTAGGAAGTCTTGGATAGAACGAAAATTCAATCGAGGCCAGAATCGTGAAAGGTGTGGTATCCGAGTAAGTGAGTTATGAGGTCAAACCGAGAGAGTAGGCTCGTCAAATTCAAGAAACAATTCTTGCTAGGTGTATTGGTAGTGTGATAGTATCAAACAATTATTTTCTAATAGTAAAGAAAATCTCTCGAGATCAGAAGGGGATGTTTAGATGTAGCTTGCAATTGGACCCGCAAATGAACCATGATAAAAATCCTTGAGTATTCTTCTTTACCTATCTCTGTTATATTTAAGTCTTTATTGATTTCTTAATTGTTTGATTTCTGTGATTTATGCTAAGTGTTATTATCCGTGTAAAATCAAGAATCCAATTAGGGAAATAAAGATTGTTAATTACCATTGTTTTCTTTGCAAGAAATCTATTTTACAAAAATAACAAGATGTAATATAATTGATTAAACCTGTTCATAATTGATGAACCATGCTGTGAATAATCGATTAACAAGGTTAATAATTGATTAAAAACATTAGCTTTTTGTATTGCGCATTTATCATAAAAGCGGGACTAATGATCAGCTGGACCTATTCACTCCCCTATAGGTGTGATTTACCTTCCTGGTATCGAACAATATACTCCCTCCCTAACCTGAAAATTTCTATAGAATTCTATAACCAAAGATGGGTACATATTACCGTTTAATTACATAAATTGGTTAGATCCTTGTGACTCTATTTGATGAGGGAACTCAAGGCCCTTCTCAACCCACCACGTCATGTCAGCATATCTGAAAGTTCATGAAGACCCACCAGTTTTAATGTTTCGATGTCTTTTCATAGTGGTCTTCCTTCTAAGATGCCTTCTTTCATGTGAAGAAGATCTTGCTCCTCACCTTGGCACGGTTTGGATGAAGACACCAAGATTACAAAATGAAGAAATGGATGAAGACACTAAAGACGTAGAAGATTTAAGCTTCAAGAGAGTTATATATAGATTAAGTCTTCATATAGGTTCTTCTATCGCTACATCCACTTTATATATTTAGTTGTAATGCTCAAAGAATGAAAATATTTTTTTTTAAATTGTACATGTCTAAAATACGAAGTCAAATTGCTAAGTAATGAGTTACTTGACATGAGTAACATGTTACCAGAACTATGTAACAGGTTTCCTGAACTGTGAGACAGTTGGTAATAGGTTACTGGAAATGTGTAACAGGTTACATGACTGAGAAAATAGTTACAAAACAAAACTGAAGATGTAACTTATTAATTCATTGTATAAATTGATTACGACCTTGGGCGGGACTTATGGGTAATCGATTACCACCCCATGACCATTGATTACATAGAGCTATTAAATCAGATTTTCAAATTCAAATGAACAATTTTCATCCAAAGTGAAAAGGTTTAATTCTAATCGTGTCTTCTCTTCATGGAAGGTTATTATGGGTGATCAGAAGCCTATTTAAAGGCAGTTAGATATCCAAATTCTACACACACCATAACACATGAAATACACAATTATTGACAATCACACAAATCTTTCAAACACTTAGTGAACAAATTTTCTGCACATTTTTCTTAAGCAACTTTTTTTCTAAACTTTCATATTTTCTGTAGTTGCTTAATAAAGTGAAAAGTGTTCTAAACTTTCAAAAGATAAAGAGCATTGTATACTAAGTATTTATATTGTGGGATCAAGGATTGCAATTTATAGATTTTTTCAAAACTTATAAATGCAATCCAAAGCCAGTGTTAAAATTCTTCATCTTGTTGTAAACTTTTTGAAAACGGAATTTTCAAGGGTAGATAAGTTGTGAGTGTGTAAGGTACAAAAGTATCAGGGAGAGAAATTGTAATTACAACTCAAATTATCTAGTGGAAAATCTCTTGTGTGGTAAGAGTACTGGATGTAACCATCAGTGGACAAGAAGGTGAATCAGTATAAAACTCTATGTGTACTCTTCTTCTACTCATTCTTGTCATTTACTTTTTGCTTTACTTGGTTGAATTCTGCATTAATAATCTGCTGCACTTACACATTGATATCATAGCAGAAAAATCAGCCATATTCTCCCAACAACTAATTCACTCCCTCTTAGTTGGCATCTTGAACTTTCAATTGGCTCTAGAACTTATTTTGAGTAGTCTATTCTAAAATATAATCATGTATTTAAGATGGGCTCAAGGTCATTTCTGGTAGAAGGTTCCAACATTAATCGCCCTCCAATTTTTGTTGGAGAATACTATGACTTCTAGAAAATTAGGATGAGAATCTTTATAGAATCTCAAGATCTGGATATTTGGAACACGAGTGAGGAAGGACCTTTGAACCCTTCACCGTTGTTAATGGTAAAAGGGAAGTAAAGCCAAAATCCGCGTGGAATGATGAAGATTAGAAGAAAGTCCAATATGACCTTAAAGCCAAAAACATTCTTACTTCGGCTCTAGGAGAAAAATAAATTTCTAGAGAGTCAAGATGCAAATCGTCAAAAAGAAATTTGGGTAACTCTAGAAAGAATGCATGGATGTAAAGAAGTGCAAAGGTCTGCAACAAATAGTGAAGCATCAACATCAAAGCAAAAATCTACATGCTCAAAATGTAGAAAACCATATCATCTTAAACATGCTTGTCCAGCCCTACAAAAGCATCATACTTTCAAAATAAATAAGGTCAAGAAGCATAGAATCACAAATGTTATATCAAAAGACAAATATGATGGTTCAAATGTAGAACTCAGAATTAAGGAGCAAGCATATATTTCCTTGATGGCTTCACACAAATCAAAAGATGATTATGAGGTTAGTAACTCTGAACCAAATGATAAATTTTCATATGATGAGTTACAAAATGCTTTTAATGATTTGCAACAAGAATATGTTAATCTTTCCAAACTTAGCTTAAAACAGAAAAATGAAATTTATATTTTGGAAAGCCATAACAATGTTCTAAATAAAGATATTGAAAAACAGATTTCTTCCTCATGTCAATAATGTGTTGCTCTTGAAAGTAAAGTTTCAACATTAAGTCTTGAAATTAATAAACTCAATAATAGCAGCCATAATTTAGACAAGATCATAAAATTCTAAAGACATTCAACATACCATAGAGGTGTAGGCTATACAAATAGTCATGTAGCTAAAAACGAGAATGTCTTAGGAAAACAATCATGGGAAGCACTATAATATTTTATAAAGAAAGTGTCCATACTAATCCTATTATTAAGATAAAATCTTAGACATATAAGCATCTACCCATTTGTTCTTACTATGATAAAATTGGTCACACACCTAACATAGCATGTGGAGATCCAAAATATTCATATTCAAGCAACAAAGGCCTTGTTACCAATGCAAAGAACATCAAAAGAAAAATCATTGGTATAAGTAATGTTGTTATTATATTTATTTTATCTAAGTTCATGATATGATCGTCTAACAAATTTCCTAACTGATAAAGGATTTGCTAAAGGAATGGTCGAGACTACAATATATATTAAGAAAAGAAATCATCATACGTTACTTGTCCAAATCTATATCGATAATATTATTTTCGGTTCTACTAACGATCTTTTTTATTGTTAATTTACTAAGATAATGCAAGAGGAGCTTGAGATTTCCATGATGGGAAAGTTAAACTACTTCCTTGGACTACAAATCAAACAAGTAAAGGATGACATCTTTCTTTGTCAGTGTAAATATTGCAGGGATCTGCTGAAACGCTTCGAAACGGATGACTACAAATCTATCGCCACTCCCATGGGTCCTAGAACATACACTCATGTTGATGAGACTAGAAAATGCATTAACATCTCTAAGTATGAAGGTATGATTGGTTCCTTTCTTTACCTTACCGCTAGTAGACTTGATATTATGTTTAGTGTCTATTTGTGCGCATGTTATTAGTTAAAACCTAAAGAGTCACATCTTACTATCGTCAAGAGGATATTAAAATATATTAAAACCACATTTGATGTAGGACTATGGTACCCTAAAGGAAGTATATTTAATTTGGTTGGATATTCGGACTCAGACTTTGCTGGATGCAAATAAGATAGGTAAAGTACAAGTGGTACTTGTCATATACTTTAAAGTACCCTAGTCTCCCAGTCCTGTAAGAAGCAAGCTTGTGTTGCTCTAGGTACTTCCAAGGAAGAATACATAACTGCATGATATTGTTGTGCCCAGATATTGTGGCTCAAGCAACAATTATGGGATTATGGATTAGACCTAGGATGCATTCCCTTAAGATGTGATAAGACTAATGTTATAAACCTCACAAATAATCTGATTATGAATTCTCAGACCAAACATATAGATATAAGGCATCACTTCCTTAGGGATCGTGCCCAAAAGAAAGATGTTCTCTTAGAATTTGTTGATACACATGAACAAGTTGCAGACATCTTTACTGAAACTTTGGCTAAACATCCTTACCATAAACTTATACGAGAACTAGGCATTCTTGATGAAGCATATCTATCCTAACATGTTAAAAATGTATTATATGTGATTCATCACATGTATTTGATGCTTACTTGAACTTATTGATGCTTGTTATCGCTTAACTTTTATTTATTTTGGGGTATGTAATATGTTACCACAGAAGGATAATCGATTACAAGGCATCAGTGGTAAAAATCTTCAAAAATCAACCAACATAATCAATTACAGGTTGAATTAATTGATTAATTTCCAAATAGCAAGGTTGGATAATCGATTGCTCATTTGTGGTAATCAATTACACTGTGCACTATTTAAGGAAAAAATCAGTTTTTTCATCTTCATCTTCTTTCCTCAACCGTTTTACTTGATTTTTGTTGCATTTTCTACCATATTTCTTCTCCTAAACACATTACCATCATCATTTTCGTATCTTGTGCTCTAAATCAGAAAACCCCAAAACTCAAAATCTTTAAAAACCTAAGTTTTTTGAACCTCAACAATAATGGCCTCTTCATCTAGAAGTAAGAAGCAAAGAAACAATGTAACTCAAGGGAGACAACAAAACCCAAATGAAATTAATACATTGGATTTGGCGCGACGCTTGGCCAACAAGGAATAAAAGACCATCTTCAAGGAACACTTCATGCAATATCCCATCTTTACTCCAAATTATGGTATGTTAAGCTTTTTTTAGAACAACAATTTCATTTTCCCAATCCTTTTTAGGCAACAAAGAATTTTTAATTTCCATGAAATGCATCATGCCTACTATCTGAAACTTGTACGAGTATTTTAATGCAATTTGGGTTTGAGGAAGAATAAACTATTCTCCTATGTCAAAGGCAAAGTAATCACTTTAAAATCCCAAGTTTACTTTGCGGTAATATACCATACATAGGAACAATAGTTGAATCCGGCATTCAATGCGATCTAGAAGGGTTTAACAAAATGGGTTTCTACTACTCCATGTGTAGATACTCCAAAAGGGAATAGAAATGCCTAAACAAAGGTCATTAGGTGACTCTATGCGTAACTGTACTATTTTGTCTATCAATAACTTCAACCTGGAGGACATTTGCTTAATTACCTACTAAACTACATCATAGTTCCAACGCTTTCAAACCATTCACAATTGAATGATATGGAACTTCAATTGATGTATTCTATTAAACAAAATGTTCCAATTAATTGAACATTAATGGTAATGAGACAAATTTGGACCTTTAGAGGAGAGTTCGGACCACTGCCTTATGCTATTCTCATAATTGTCATTCTTGAGTATGTTGGTGTTTCGTAGGTCGGAGAGTCTAAGATGTTACTTGACGCTCACGAACAAATTGATGTGGATGTCATCCACAAAATGGGTTTCTTTCGGATCCCAATGACATGATATATAAGCATCACGGTGATCACCAAACTACAAATCGAGAAAATCCATCTGTTGACCTCCTACTCATCCTGCATTTCGTGTTGAATCATCTTCGTCTGACTCCACTCCTACCAATCAAATGATCATGGTTTAGTTGTACTCGCTTAAGGGCTACATGACTACTCGAATGGATGCTCTAGACACAACGAATCTACAAGTCCAAGAAGAGCTTAAACACATATCTAATCGATTGGACTACATGGACCTGGACTCTCAGCAAGCTGATCCAGATCATTAGGGCAGCGGTCTAGCAATCTAGCATTTTTCTTTTAATGTTGTTGTTGCACTTTCAGAACTAATGTTATTATTGTCATTATTTGTACTTTTGGATATTGTTTACGAACATCTTGCTATTTGCTAATTGCTATGTATGAATTTCTACATTACTGTTCTTAATGCTATGCTTTGATTCGATATATTACTATTTAACATTACTTAGAATTCATAGTATTATGCAAAAATTATGACCTTGGCTTGTTTATAAGTCAACATATCTTGTTACCCTTGTCTATATATATCAGTATATTATGCAGGACAAATTTAGCTTTTTTTTATGATGTTAGAAGGGGAGAAAAGTTGGAGTTGTATTTTTCATGCCCTTATAAACAAAAGACCCAAATGCACAGGGCTAGGCAAATGGTGATTAAAACAAGGTCAGAAATCCCCAAATGGTTTTACAATTACTTAGGAACATAAACACCACTAGCAAATCTTCTTCTATCCAATTTCTCAATACCATGCCTAGAAGGCATTGGTACACATAGCTGAAATCGTCATTTGGTTGGTCTTTATCCATCATTGCAATTAAATTATGTTCACTAAACCCTGCACTCACAAAGATTTTGCTGATGTGTGGGGGGGGGGGAATCCTTCTACTCTCATATCTATAACGCCTTGGACGAGTTATACTTTTCTTTGTGTCTTCTACCATTTGGGCTTCATCAGATTTACTAGGTTTGTAGCCCAGCCCTTATCTACCATTATTAATAGGAAGCACTATTGTACTTTTCATTCCTTGCCAATATTTGTCCAAGACTTTTGCAGGCTGGAATCCTTTCTTCAACAAGACCTTAGCTACCATGATAGAGACATTAGAGGGTGGAGGGTTGAGTTTAGGATACCCTCCTAAAATAGAAGAGGCACTTGCAATCTCCAACACCCGAAAAGAAGTCAACTTCTATGGATGGGGTGTCACTAAGTTGGGAAACTAGAATGTCTTCTTCGCCCATGATGGTTATTAACTTGCCATCCGCAATAAACTTCACCTATTGATGTAACGAGGAAGTTATGGCACCAGTTGGATATATCCATGGCCTCCCCAACAAACAATTGAACAAAAAGTTGATGTCCCTGACCTGAAAAGGGACCCAGAACGTCCTCTCTAGCTCCCTCAATAGCTCAGACAACTGTTGAACTAGGTTTTATGGCTGAATCTTCCACTTGTAACTTGGATAATGTCCTCTTCGTTATTACGTTGAGTGAGGCACTGATATCTATCAATATCCTTCCCATCACGAAATATTTGCATATGATGGAGATATGGAGAGGACGAGTGTGCCTTGTTCCCTCGTTCGGGATTTCGTGGTTACTGAAAGAAATAAAGTTATTGATCATGATATTGTTGACGATCTTGTTCAATTTGCTGGTAGTTATATCATGGTGGATGTGGTTCTGATTTAGCACTTTCAGCTGCACCTTTCTATGAGCCTATGAGTTCATTAATAAAGACAAAAATGATACCCTAGCCGGAGTGCGACTCAATTTATCAATTATTTGATATTCACTTTGCCTTATGAATCGTAAGAACTCACAAACCTCATCGTATATGACCTCCCTTTCAACTTCATGTGGATGCAGGTTAGTTTGTGGTGCTCCAAAATTGGTTATCTCAACAGGGCTATAAACTCATTAATTTTTTCTTGCCTCTAGAGGGATTGACAACTTTCTTGGTTATCTTAACAGAGCTATAAACCATTCTACTCCTTGTCATTGTTACTACCTGAACTAACCCCTTTCCGACTTCCTCTTGATATTTCCAAGGGACAACTTTATCCAATTGATAGGGGAACGACATGTTTCTTAAATGGGGCGCCCATCGAGGCAGAGATGCTACGATAAGGTGCCTGCAGGTGTGTTGAAAACCATTACAAATTTCCTTACGATGATAGGGCTCTGAGTTTCCTCATCCTTATCAATGACACAAACATCAGAAAATTCTTTATCCCTCCCAATCACCAACAATCGAGAGTCTAACAACTTCTGTATCAAGACTAGGAACTCAAAACACTCCTCCAAATTGCGGTTTGTGGTTTCGTGAAGCATACAAACATCATGTGCCCTGCTATGAATAAAATCTTTGCTCCTGACCTTGGCAATGATTTAATGAAGACACCAACATCACCAAAAATAAGAAAAGGAAGAATACTTATGAAGACAAAGAAGACAAAGCTTCAAGACAAATTAGTCTAAGTCTCAATAAGTACTTTTATCTTAAACTCTTGAATATACAATAATAGTAATGCTAAAACTATTTTTAAAGAAAATTGAAACACTTCAAGTATAAAGAAAACAATTTTCCAAAATAGTATGCAACAAGTTACTGGATTTAAGTAACAAGTTGCATGAGTGAGAAAACCAATTATCCAACAAAAACTGTGCATCATAATCGATTACTGTATATGGGTAACATGTTACCCAGTTCTGGAAAAGTTGGATAATCGATTACTCAAGGCTGTAATCGATTACTCTAATTAAATTTTAAATGCCCAGTTGGACAGCGAGTTTGGGTAATCGATTACTGAAACCTGTAATCGATTACTGAGAGTTGTTGCACTAGTTTTCAGATTTCAAAGTGAATGATTTTCAACCCAAACAAAATGGTTTCATTCCAATCAATTCCTACCCTTTCTAAGAGATGTTATGGCTGGTTGGAAAGCCTATTTAAAGGCATTGAAAGTCATGTACAAAACACACATAACTCTCACACAAACTTTCAAGTTAAATCTGAAAATTCTCTGAAACATTTCTCTATACTTATTGCAATTTGTTCTTAAACTTTCAAAGTGAATTTTCTAAGTTGCTTTAAGTAAAGTGTTTCAAAAGTTATAAAAACTATAAGAGCATTAGTACTTAGTATACAAATGAGTTATTAGACTGCAAGTGATATTACATTTCATACTTGTATAGGCAATCCTGCCATTGTTGTATATTCTTCATTGTTATTGCAAATTACTTTCTTTCACAAGGGTGTGATAAGAAAGGGGATAGATTCACTTGGAAAAATGTGTTTCCAAGAGTGATATAAGTATTAGTGAGTGTGTAAGGAACATAGAAGTCTGAGGGTGAGATATTGTAATTACAACTCATAATATTTAGTGAAGAAATCTCTTGTGCCGCAAGAATACTGGACGTAGTCTTCGGTGGACAAGAAGGTGAACCAGTATAAAATCTTGGTGTACTCTCTTCTCCCTTTTATCTCTTGATTTTTATCTTTTAATTTTCTGCATAATTTCTCTGTTGCACTTAACTCTTGATTTTGCAGAAAAAGTGGCAAATAACTTGAAGTCAACTAATTCACCCCCCC
>NC_032010.1:13908367-13946579 GCF_001865875.1 Lupinus angustifolius
CCCTCTTAGTTGCAATCTTAGTCTTACAATTGGCACCAGAGCTATTTTTGAGTAAGATATTCTCAAATCTGATCCTAAATCAAAGATGGCCTCAAGATCATTCCTAGGATAAAGTTCCAACATCAACCCCCTCCAAGCTTTGTTGGAGAATTCTATGACTTTTGGAAAATCAGAATGAGGATCTTCATAGAATCTCAAGACTTGGACATATGGAATGCAACTGAAGAAGGACCATATGAACCCTTCACTGTAATCAACAGTGTAAGAGAAGTAAAGCCCAAATCTTCATGGAATGATGAAGATAAAAAGAAGGTACAGTATGATCTCAAAGTAAAGAACATCCTCACATCAACACTTGTCATTGACGAGTTCTTTAGAGTATCAAACTACAAATCTGGCAAAGAAATATGGGATATTCTAGAGACTACACATGATGTAACTGAGGAGGTAAAAAGGTCAAGACTCAAAACTATTTCCCAGGAATACGAAATGTTTCATATGAAACATGGAGAGAAAAATCTGGATCTTCAAAAGAGGTTTACTCATCTTATAAATCACCTTATTGCACTTGGTAAGGTATTATCAAACAATGACTTGAACATGAAGGTTCTAAGACGCTCACCAAAACGTGGCAACCCAAGGTAACGACCATTTCTAAAAAGAAACGTTTATCGAAAATGTATTTGGCTGCTTTGTTTAGTAAATTGTAGGAACATGAATTAGAACTCAGCCAACTTGACCAACATGAAGAACAAGAAAAGAAAAAGAAGAATATCTCTCTCAAGGCGAAAGTAGACAAATATGAATCATCAAAAGATGAATCTGAGAAAGAACAGATGGAAGACATGAGTCTTCTTCTAAAGAAGTTCAACAAGTTCCTTAAAAGGAACAAGAGTGGTAAAACTAGACAAATGAGGAAACTCACCAAAAACAATGACGCCTCCACTTCAAACAAAAATTTCACATGCTTCGAATGTGGCAAGATTGACCATATGAAGATGGACTATCCAAACCTAAAAAAGAACTCCTTCAAAGGGAATAATGAAATGAGGACTAGACGAAGAGCCTACATTGCTTGTGAAGACAATGATACCAGTTCCACCTCTAAACAAGAAAATGACGAACAAGCACAACTTTCCTTAATGGCATCTCATCATTCTGAAGATGTAGAGGTAAATAATACTCAACTATATTCTTCTGAATTACAAACTGCATTGAATGACTTGCATGGTGAATATGTTAAACTCACAAAAATGTTTCTAAAACAAAAAACTGAGTTAGATGCATTTAGAAACAAACCCTCATCATCTTCATGTCAAAACTGCTTTATTCTTGAAAATAGAACTTAATAAGATGAACAAGAGTAGTAAAAGTTTAGAAAAGACCATTAATGATCAAAGACACTCAACAGACCGAAAATGTCTCAGCTATTCAAAAAGCTATGTTTCTAAGAAACAAAGTGTCTCAACTAAGATAAACTTTGAAAAACAAAGTATCCATGCATTTGAAATATTAATAATAAATCTAGGATACATAAACATCAACCCACATGTACATATTTTAAAAACATGGACATACACCAAATACTTGCATAATTAGAAAATATGTTGTACCCATAGGTCACTTATGCGTTGAGAAAGGTACTAACTATGTAGGACCCAAAGAATATTCGATACCTAATAAAACTTAAATTGTTTTGCAGGATAATTTAAGAGCCGCCTACAACTTATGGTACTTGGATAGCGGCTTCTCAAAGCACATGACGGGCGATAGAAACAAGTTCTCTGTGCTCACTCCAAGGGACAAAGGCTATGTCACATATGGTGATAACAATAATGTAAAAATACTTGGAGTTGGTAGAATTGGCAAGCCACCCACAACATCCATTGAAGGTGTATTATATGTTGAAGGACTCAAGCACAATCTTCTAAGCATAAGTCAATTTTGTGACAAAGGCTTTCATGTGGCATTCTACCCAGATAAGTGCACCATCGAATGTAAGAATTCTCAAAACTCTAAACTCATTGGTAAGAGGATAAATAAAATATATATGATTGACATAGACTCCTCTTTAGCAATAACATGTTTAGTTGTTAAGGATAATCATGATGCATGGATTTGGTATAGGAGAATTTCTCATATACATATGGACCATTTGAATAAACTTATTAAGAAAGATTTAGTTGTTGGTTTACCCATAATGAAGTTTGTTAAAGACAAACTATTTAGTGCTTATCAAATGGGTAAACAAAAAAAACTTTTTTTAAACCTAAGCACATGGTTTCTTCCGATAGACCATTGCAGTTACTACACATGGACATATTTTCCCCCTCAAGGACAAAAAATTATGGTGGTAACTACTATGCTCTTGTTATAGTAGACAATTTTTCTAGATGGACTTGGACTCTATTCTTAGTTCATAAGAATGAGGCATTCAAAGCCTTTAGCATTTATGCTAAAAGAGTTCAGAATGAAAAATCACTAAAAATCGTTGCTACAAGAAGTGATCATGGGGGAGAATTTCAAAACTCTACAGTTGAAGAATTCTTAGATGGTCTTGGCATCAATCACAATTTTTTTGCTCCTAGAACACCACAAAAAAATGGTATAGAGAGAAAGAATTGGTCTTTAGAAGAATTGGCTCATACAAGGTTAAATAAAACTAACCTCCCAAAATATTTCTGGCCTGATGTAGTAAGTATTGCATGTTATGTTTCGAGTCGAGTTCTTATAAGACCAATTCTTAAGAAAACCCCCTATGAACTCTTTAAAGGTAGAAAACCAAACATTTCTTATTTGCATGTATTTGGTTGTAAATGCTTTGTTTTAAATAATGGTAAAGATAACTTAGGCAAGTTTGATGCAAAAGCTGATGAAGGTATCTTCTTAGGCTACTCTCTTACGAGTAAAGCTTATAGAGTTTTTATTAAAAGAACTCTTGCTATGGAGGAATTCGTTCATGTATTTTTTGATGAAACTAATCATGTGATAAAAGATGGGTTAACCTTTGACGATTTTCCAAGTCCCCCTTCCAATGAAAAGTCTATTATTGACTCTACAACTAAATCTGAGCATTTGAAAATGGATGATAATCTATCCTCTCAAGAAGAGCATATTCACTATGATTTACCAAAAGAATGGAGAACTCATCGAGATCATCCTTTTGACAACACCATCGGTGATATTAGCAAGGGTATTACTACCCGTTTAATGCTAGAAGATGCATGTCTTAACATAGCCTTCGTCTCTCAAATAGAACCCTCCAAGATTGATGATGCAATCGAGGATGAACACTATATTTTTGCGATGCAAGAAGAATTAAACCAGTTTGAGAGAAATGAAGTTTGTTGTTCCTAGACCTAAAACTAGGCATGTCAAAGGAACTCGTTGGGTATTTCGAAATAAATCTTATGAAAATGGTATTATTGTTAGAAATAAAGCTAGACTAGTAGCTCAAGGATACAATCAGGAAGAAGGTATAGACTTTGATAAAACCTTCGTTTTTGTTGCTAGACTTGAAGCTTTTAGGCTATTACTTGCATATTCATGTTCTTTAAATTTTCAGCTATATCTAATGGATGTAAAAAGTGCATTTCTAAATGGATATATTCAAGAAGAAGTGTTTGTAATACAACCGCCTGGTTTTGAAGATTAAAAACATCCTTCTCCTGTTTACAAATTAAATAAATCTCTCTATGGCTTGAAGCAAGCTCCACGCGCATGATATGATTGTCTAACCAATTTTCTAATTGAAAAAGGATTCACCAAAGGAAAGGTCCACACTACACTCTTTATAAAGAAAATAAATCATCATACTCTTCTTGTTCAAATTTATGTAGATGATATTATTTTTGGTTCTACTAATGAGGTTTTGTGTAGTGATTTTGGCAAAATGATGCAAGGAGAGTTTGAAATGTCCATGATGGGGAAGTTGAATTAATTCCTTGGATTAAAAATCAAACAACTTGATAATGGCATTTTTGTAAGTTAATCCAGGTATTGTAGAGATTTTTTGAAAAGATTTGATATGGATGAATGCAAGCCAATAGCTACTCCTATGGGATCTAGCACTTATATCGATATAGAAAAAGCTGGAAATGCATTGAAATATCAACATATCAAGGTATGATTAGAGCTCTCTAATATTTAACTACCAGTAGACCTGATATCAAGTTTAGTGTATGTATGTCACGCTATCAATCTAAACCAAAAGAATCACACATAGTTGTTGTTAAGAGAATCATGAAGTATCTTAAAGGCAAAACTGACAATGGATTATGGTATCCAAAAGGAAGTATATGTGATTTGGTTGGTTATTTGGATTCAGATTTTGCTGGATGCAAATCTGAGAAGAAAAGTGCAAGTGATACTTGTCATATTTTAGGAAATGCTTTAGTCTCTTGGTCTTGCAAGAAACAAGCATGTGTTGTCCTAAGCACTACTGAAGCTGAATATATAGCAGCAGGTAGTTGTTGTGCCCAAGTGTTGTAGCTTAAACAACAATTACGAGATTATGACTTAGACTTAGGTTGCACTCCTCTAAAATGTGACAATACTAGTGCTATAAACCTCACAAAGAATCCAGTTATGCATTCTAGAACCAAACACATAGATATAAGGCATGACTTAACATGATTCTATGATTATATGTGTGCTTCATTATGTTTATCTCATGCCAACTTATACTTACAAGTGCTTATTTATATTTAAAACTTTCAAATTTTGGGTTAAAATTCATTTTTATAGCATCAACATGTGTAAAAATAAGTTTCTCAAGGACCAGTAATCGATTACTCTAAAGAGTAATCGATTATAAGGTCAAACATGGAATTTGAGTAACCGATTACTCAGGGTGCGTAATCGATTACGCAAACCTGTTGTTTGAAAATTTTAAAAATTTTAAAATTGATTAATCAATTACTCAAAATGAGTAACCGATTACGCTGTGTAGTTATAGAGGTATTTTTTATGCATTTTTCAAAAAAATTCAAACTTTTTCAAACTCCTCTTCTTCCTCAACTCGTGCTAAACCCTCTCAATTCCTAAAATCTTCATTTTTCATCTGTTTTGAGTGATTTTTGTATTAATTCATATCACATTTTGAATTCTAAACACTTTTATACCATCATTTTCATGTTTAGTGGACCAAATCATGAACCCCCAAATCTCCGAAAACCTAAAAATTTCCAAAGGGGAAATATAAATGTGTAAGCAACAGGGCTTTGGTGAGACTGTTAAGATAGAGATATATCTTATTTGCTGGACATCTTAAACTTGAAGACCGTTTGCTTCATTATTTTCCGAGTTATGTCATTTTGCCTAAATTTTCAAACTACTCTCAAATAAGTGACATAGAACTTCAATTGATGTATGCTATGAAGTATAACATCAAAATCAATTGGGCTCAGATGATAATGATTCAAATGTGGACTGTTTGAGGAACTCAAAGCCCTTTTCCCTATGCAATCTTCATAACCAAAATTCTTGAACATTTCAGTGTTTCTATTGTTGGTGAAACCAAGGTCTCTCTTATTCTTCGTGAAAGCCATATTGATGTGGACGTGATTCAAAAAATGGGCTTCTCTTTCAATCCTAATGATCGTACCTATAAGCATAGAAATGATAGACCGACTACTCCTGCTGAACAATCAGAACCTGCCCATCCTAACCGACCTAAATCTCAACCTTATGAGTTTTACGCTCAATCTTCCTCATCTACTACCATGCCTTCTAATCAGATGATTATGGATGATTTGTTTTCTCTTTGAAGATACATCACTAACCGGATGGATGCTCTTGATGCTCAAAATCATCAAATCCAATTTGAACTTCATCGTCTCTCTTCTAAGATGAGTAGCTTGGACATTGATGAAGACAACTCTATGCCTGAGTCTAATATTATCTTTATTGTTAGGATTTTCTCTTATTTGCTTGTTTTTGTTGTTATGGTTTGAACAATGTTTTAACTTTCTATTATTTGATATCCTTTTATGATTACTTGTATGCTTGTCATATACATATTGTACGTTGTATATATATTATGCTGGAAACTCTTGGTTTTTCAATTTTTTGATGAAGTCAAAAGGGGGAGAAAAGTTGAGAGAAGTTTATTTTCTGTCACATTTCTTTCATGCACATAACTCCAAATGAAAAGGGGAGCATACAAAATAGGAGGAGCATACTCAATTCATCTTAACATATCTCAGAGTATGCTGCACTCAAAAAACTACATTGTTAAAGAAGATATTGGTTTGTCATCATCAAAAAGGGGGAGATTGTGAAGAAGATCTTTGCTCCTAACCTAGACAAGGTTTGGATGAAGACACCAACATCACTAAAAATAAGAAAAGGAAGAATACTGATGAAGAAAAAGAAGACAAAGCTTTAAGACAAATTAGTATAAGTCTAAATAGGTACTTCTATCCTATACTCTTGAATATACAATAGTAGTAATGCTCAAATTATTTTTAAAGAAAATTGAAACACTTCAAGTCTAAACAAAACAAATTTCAAAAATAGTGTGTAACAGGTTACTAGATCTAAGTAGCAAGTTACAAGAGTGAGAAAACCAATTATCCAACAAAAACTGTGCATGGTAATCGATTAATGTATATGGGTAACAAGTTACCCAGTTCTGGAAAAGTTGGGTAATAGATTACACAAAGCTTAATCGATTGCTCTAATTAAATTTTAAATGCTCAGTTGGACAGTGAGTTTGGGTAATCGATTACTGAAGCCTGTAATTGATTATTGAGAGTTGTTGCACCAGTTTTCAGATTTCAAAGTGAATGGTTTTCATCACAAACGAAATGGTTTCATTCCAATCAATTCCTACCTTTACTAAGAGATGTTATGGCTAGTTGAAAAGCCTATTTAAAGGCATTGAAATTCATGTAAAACACACACATAACTTTCACACAACTCTTACACAAACTTTCAAGTTAAATCTGAAAATTCTCTGAAACATTTTTCTGCACTTATTGCAACTTGTTCTTAAAATTTCAAAGTGAATTTTATGAGTTGCTTTAAGTAAAGTGTTTCAAAATTTTAAAAAATATAAGAGAATTATTACTTAGTATACAAAATATTTATTGGATTGCAAGTGATATTACATTTCATACTTGTATAGGCAATCCTGCCATTGTTGTATATTCTTCATTGTTATTGCAAATTACTTTCTTTCATAAGGGTGTGATAAGAAAGGGGATAGAGTCACATGGAAAAGGTGTTTCCAAGAGTGATATAAGTATTAGTGAGTGTGTAAGGAACATAGAAGTCTGAGGGTGAGATATTGTAATTACAACTCATAATATTTAGTGAAGAAATCTCTTGGGCTGCAGAGTACTGGACGTAGCCTTCAGTGGACAAGAAGGTGAACCAGTATAAAATTTCGGTGTACTCTCTTTCCCTTTTATCTCTTGATTTTTATCTATTAATTTTCTGCATAATTTCTCCACTGCACTTAACTCTTGATTTTTCAGAAAAAGTGGCCTTAATTTTAAGTCAACTAATTCACCCACCCTCTTAGTTGCAATCTTAGTCTTACACGTGCTACTCTAGAATGGTAGGCACAGCTAGCATTAGGGTTGTACCAGGCGGTCATGATATTTGGGATTCTCCCCGGAATGGGTGCTAGGATATACTCTGCCTACAGGGTTGTCAAAAGTTTAGCATATCTCATGGGAATAGGGTCAACTATTCTTCTTTCATGGGTTTGGAATTGGGCAGGTGGATTTTGGTTTTGGTTTTGGTTTTTTATTTGGTAGGGTTGTGGTTGGTAGTTGGGTCTGGGTTGTCGGGGTGGATATTGGTTGGGTTGTGGTTGGTTTTATTGAGGTGTTGGATTATGTTTAGGTGGAGGATGGTTGTGGTTAACATAGGCTAGGGGTTGGTAGGGGGTCTGATATGTGGTTTATTAGGTCGGTTGGTATGGTGTTTGAGTATATTGAGGGGGCATATATGACTGTGGATTGTTGTTTGTTTTGATTTATGCTTTGTGAGGTTCTCCAACCACATAATTGGCTTCAGCTTCCTTCTTCCTCAAATAATTAGACTTCTTGGACTCTCTAGTCTGTTCAGCAAAAATCTTTCTGGTTTCATATTCTACTCCATATTATCACCGACTCTAATTAGGGAATTGAAATCAGATGTATTGTTTCCTATCATTTTGTCGAAGAAGGGTTGGGGAGGGTTTTGACAAAAATAGTAATTTCTTCGTCTTCCTCTAGACGAGGCAAGACTTGTGAAGCAACTCCCCTCCACCTTTGAGAAAATTCCATGCATGATTCATTTGTCGTGTTTGTCATGTTTTGGAGTTTAGTGCAATCAGGTGGAGAGTGTTCAATGAACTTATATTGCCTTATGAAGGCGTTGGAATGGTCCAAGAATGCCCTAACATTCTTCTTCTCAAGGTGAATATACCATGAAGTGGCAATTCCCACGAGGCTATCTTGAAAGCAATAAGTCAATAGTTTGTCATCATGATGATATACTGACATCTTTCAAGCATACATGTGAAGGTGGCTTTTTGGACACGTGATCCCATCCTATTTCTCAAATTCAGGAACTTTGAATTTAGGAGGGAGCACGACATCTGGGACCAAGCACATTTCGAAAGCATTCTTTAGGTTAGGGCATCTAGCCCCTTCTACTGCCTTGAGCCTTTCGTTGATAATATTCCATATTTCCTCATATTTCCCCTTCCCTTTATCATCATGATGAGTATCTCCATTGGTTTGATGGTTTGTATTCTATGTGACAAGAGTTTTGTCGTTCTTGGGGGATGGTAGTTAGGATTCTCATTAGGATCATAATGGTTCATGTGGTGTCCCGTTGATCCATGTTGTTGGTGTGCATTATTGTGCACCTCTTCCTTATTTGGTGGGACGTGTCCATGCAACGCACCCTGATGTTGTGTTACGGACTGTTAGCCATTCCTTCCTTCATTTGTATTATAATTGGGCCCGTGTAGTTGAGGAGTGGGCTCCCATATGTGATGTAGAGGAAATCCCACATGCCATCTTCTATTGCATGACCATCATCATTCTCATCATCACTGCCATTTGTTCCTTCAACTCAGATACCTCAAGATTCCCTTCCAACGCATGTTCTTGGTCAGCCACGATTTTTTAATGAAACCTAGTGTTGTAAGGATGTCTAGGCGCAATGATTACTAATACCTGCTAGGATTTATTGAAAAATAAAAGTTGAAAAAAATGATAAAGTTGAATAAGTCAAAATAACTCCTTGTCCTCAAGAAGCTTGGTATAGTAAGACATTTTGACCTACATTTCACGACTACGAGGCATTATATAACTCCTTGTCTTCATGCAATACGACATAAGCATTATATAAGTCCTCATAAGGAGGTGAATCATCAGAAGATGAAGATGAGGTGTAAGAGTAAACCTTATTGTTTACCTCCTTTGAATTTAAGTCGCAAGCTTCATTTGTTCTGGTCATTAGGTATAGCTTGGTGATCTCCTCTTCATCTGAGGTGCTTGATGTCATATCCTCCTCTGGTACATCCCAGACTATGTAGGCTTTCTTTGACTTGAAGTCCCAAGGAGTGCTCTTCGCTGAATCAACTTTCTTGAGGTAAGTATGACATTGAAATCTCATGTGTCCTGACTTACCACATTCGTGGCAGGTGAAGCGCTCTTTGTTACCTTTGCCTTTTCTAGTTGACTCACACGCTTCTTTCTTCTAAAAATGTTTAAAGCCTCCTTTCTTTAAGAATTTCCCGAATTTTCATAAGAGAAGGCTCAAAGTTTCATCATCAATATCTGAATCAGACTCAACATCTTCTTTCTCTTCAATAGGTTGAGACATTGTTGCTTTAAGATATATGCCTTTCGTTTCGCGATTTGATTCCTCATGCCTCACCAAGCATCCAAGTTACATCTTGTTCTCTTGAAGCTTTCCAAATAATGTTGCCAAAGGTATGGAGTCAAGATCCTTGGATTCCATGGTATTTGTAAATTTAGGTTGCCATCTCCTGTCAAGAAAACGCAAAATTTTATTAGTTAGTTCTCCTTTGGTGAAAACATTTTCTAGAGAAACTAAATGGTATACTATATGTGTGAATCATTTTTGCATGTCACTGATAGATTCACTCGGCAACATACGAAACAGCTCGTACTCATGTGTCGGGGCATTCATCCTGGCACGCATGAGTTCGCTAGTGCCTTCGTGAGTCACTTGTAAAGTGTCCCACATTTCCTTGGCAATTTGACATTGTGAAACTCGAAAGAATTCATAATATGACAGGGCCTATGTGATGATGTTTTTAGCACATAGGTTGTATTGAAAGTTTTTACGTTCATCATCGGTCCATAAACTCTTGGGTTTTTCTTTCGGTTCATCGTCCACTAGATGCATTGGGATGAAAGACCCGTTGACTATGAATTCCCAAATATCCGAGTCATTGGCTTTTATGAATATTTTCATCCGAACTATCTAGTAGGTGTAACCTTTGCCACTGAATATGGGAGTGTGGTTAATGGATGCGCCATCACCACCAAAGCGGTTGGTGGAACCTATTTGATTTCCCTATAGGATCACGCGTATGCAGTTGCGCTAGCACGTTGTACTAGCTCTGGCACCACTTTTTAGGTATTAGTGTATAGAACACATCTAGAAGGGGAGGTTGAATAGGTCTTGCGGTTATCAATCACATGTTTTTGCACCAAAGCCCTATTTCGGAAAAATAGCAAGATGTAGAATGGCTTCTTGCACAGCCACTCATCGACGATCAAGAACAGATAAAGCAAATATTTTTATACAGAATTAAACTAGATATAACAACCTAACAATATCCAAAATATCAGCTAATATCATGCAATAATAATACTTGAAATGTAAAGAGATTAAGAATATAAAAGGCCTACAACAAGGAATTTTATCCTTGTTCGTTTGCAGGTTCACTTGCAAACTACATCCAGGCTTCCCCTTCTGAATCAGGAGATTTTCTTCACTAATATTGAACATAATTTATAGTTACATGCAAACTTCCAATACAACACTTAGGTCGTAAAATACCAAGAGAACCCACTTTCTTGGTTGGACTCTCTCAATCGCCTAAGAAAATATTTTTTTATGATCTATCCTTAGCCAAGAACTCATTCTAAACTCAAGACCTCTATGTCTTGGTGAAGACACTCTAAATATCTTAGGTGGTAGAACACCAAGAGACAAATTCCCTTAAAAACAACACACAAAAATAGAGTCTTATAAAGCATAAATTTTCTCAAAATATTAATATTAAAACTCAACTAAAACCCATATGCAAAACTCACAAGATAATATGAATATGTATGAGTTTATGAAAATGCAAAAACACAAAATTTATACCCTAAAATTCTCTTAAAGAAATGTAAGAAAACATGCAAGAAAAGACAGGAATGTTTAACATATAAACCACATGCAATACAATGATAATTAAAGCCTAAGCATGGTACTATCTCTCATTATATCATAATGCATTTCACTCTGCCTATAGGACACAATTAAGTACGAAAATATGCAACTAACAATTTCCAAAAATGAATGATATGATGTGGTACATGATCTGAAAACACAATTTATATGGAAAACCTTTCTGAGTCCCAGTTAATCGATTAAGTACCCATTTAATCGATTAACGGGTTGTTGGGATTAACTATTTTCTGGTTTCCAGTTATCTATTGAAACTATAATCACATTAATCGAGTAACACATCTCTTAATCGATTAAGTGACATATTTTCAGCTAAATGATTAAATGGTAAACAACCTATATCTTATTCTTATCAACTATACATGTTTTACCAATATATATACCTAAGATGCACAAGTAACATGTATGATTAATGCATGAGCACATAATGATCTAGATGAAATGTCTCATGTAAATGAAATGATTACTTTTGAGGCTTGTGAGAATTGCACCTAGGTTTACCTAACCTAGACTCAATATCTAAGGCACGCATCTTAGACTTCTAAAAATAACTCTATTAAATAACCTAGTATAGATATGAAATCCTTGAGTCCATGGCATATGTATTTGCTGAGTCATCTTGAAGCTTTAACTAAGTCCATGTCTTCATCAAAACATAGGCAATCCAATAGTGCTCTACTTGAGAATTTGCACTTTCAAATCTGATACTAGTACCTGATGTGGTTCAGAAGATGACAGAAAAGATAAGAATGATAAGGGAAAACAGGAAGGCAACACAGAGTAGGAAAAAGAGCTACTATGATAAAAGGAGGAACCCTCTCATTATGATGCCTAAATGGTTTACTATATGTGGGAATCGCTTTTGCATGTCGTTGATTGATTCACTTGGCAATATATGAAAAAGCTCGAACTCATGTGTCAAGGCATTCATCCTGGCACGCTTGACTTCGTTAGTGCCTTCGTTAGTCACTTATAAAGTGTCCCACATTTATTTGGCACTTTGACACTACAAACTTGAAAGAATTCATAATATGATAGGACCGATGTGATGATGTTTTTAGCATGTAGGTTGTATTGAACCTTTTTACGTTCATCATTGGTCCATAGACTCCTAGGATTTTCTTTCGGTTCATCGTCCATTAAATTTACTGGGACGAAAGGCCCGTGGACTACGGATTCCCAAATATTCGAGTCAATGGCTTCAATGAATATCTTCATCCGGAATTTCCAGTAGGCGTATCCTTCGCCACTGATTACGGGAGCACGATTAATGGATGTGCCATCATCGCCTAAGGGGTTGGTGGAACCCATTTGTTTTCCCTTAAGGATCACGCATATGCGGTTGAGCTAGCATAATGTACTAACTCTGATGCCACTTGTTAGGTATCAGTGGATAGAATACACCTAGAAGGGGGGTTGAATAGGTGTCACGGTTACCAATTACCGCTTTTGGAATCGAAGCCCTATTCTGGAAAAAGCCCCAGTTAATCGATTAACACTCTGTCTTAATTGATTAACTCATAGAAAACAGCAAGTTGTGGAATGGCTTATTGCACAACCACTTACCGATAATCAGATACAGATAAAGCAAGTATACTTGCACATAATTAAACTCAATATAGCAAAGTTACAATATCCAAATTATCAGCTGAAAATAGGCAATATTACAACTTACAAGTAAAGAGATTAAGGATAGAAAAAGCCTGCAACAAGGAATTTTATCCTGGTTTATTTACGGGTCCATTTGCAAACTACATCCAGGCCTCCCCTTCAGATCTCGGGAGATTTTCTTCACTAATATTGAAACGAATGTATTGTTACATGCACACTTCCAATACAAAAATATAGACTCCCCCTTCTTGAATTCACATACCCACTTTCTTGGTTTGACTCAACTAATTGCCTAAGAAAACCTTTCTTACGATCTAGGCCCAGCTAAGAAAATGTTCTAAACTCAAGACCTCTAAATCTTGGTGAAGACTCGCTGAATCTCTTAGGTGGTAAGACACCAAGAGACGACTTCCCTTATTACAACACAAAAACATTGCAAAAATAGAGTATTATTAAGCATAATGTAGCTCAAAATATCACAATTGAAACTCAACTAAAAACCCTATACAAGACTCACAAGTAAACATAAATATGTATGAGTTAATTGATGTGTAGAAATAGAGAAGTTTTATCCTAGAAATCTTCTAAAGAAATTCAAGAATCATGCAAGAAAAGATAGCAAAGGTTAACACATTAATCACATACAATTGGATGATAATTAAACCTAAACATGATACTATCTCTCACTATCTCAGAATGCATTTCACTCTGCCTAAATGACACAAATGAACACGAAAAATATGCAACTAGGAATTCTAAAAATGAACGATAAGATGCAATAATAAGACTTGAAATGGGTGTGGTACATGATCTGAAAACACAATTTCTATGGAAAACCTTTCTGAGTCCTAGTTAATCGATTAAGTATCCATTTAATCGATTAACGGGTTGTTTGGATTAACTATTTTCTGGTTTTCAGTTATCTATTGAAATCGTAATCACGTTAATCGAGTAACACATCTCTTAATCGATTAATTGGCAAATTTTCAGCTAAATGATTAAAAGGTAAACAACCTATATGTTATGCTTATCAACTATACATGTTTTACCAATATATTATGCCTAAGATGCACAAGTAACATGTATGATTAATGCAGGAGCACATAATGATCTAGATGAAATCTCTCATGTAAATGAAATGATTACTTTTGAGGCTTGTGAGAATTGCACCTAGGTTTACCTAACCTAGACTCAATATCTATGGCACACATCTTAGACTTCTAAAAATAACTCTATTAAAGAACCTAGTCCAGATATGAAAATATTGAGTCCATGGCATATTGATTTGTTGAGTCATCTTCAAGCTTTAACTAAGTCCTTGTCTTCATCAAAACATAGGCAATCCAATAGTGCTCTACTTGAGAATTTGCACTTTCAAATCTGATACTAGGACCCGATGTGGTTCACCAGACGGAAGAAAATATAAGAATGATTAGAGAAAACAGGAAGGCAACACAGAGTAGGCAAAAGAGCTATTATGACAAAAGGAGGAACCCTCTCAGTTTTGAGGAAGGAGATCATGCCTTCATGAGGGTGGTTCCAACGACTAGCATTGGCAGAGTGCTTAAAGCCTATACCTTACCTCTAATTTCATAGGACCATACCAAATCCTTAAAAAAGTCGGACCACTAGCTTACGATATAGCCTTACCACCCTTATTGTGAAATATACAAAATGTCTTTCATGTGTCTCAACTTAGAAAATATATTAGTGACTCGTCGCACTTCATGAAACACGATTCAATGCAACTAAAGGATAATCTCACTTTTGAAACTATTCCGTTGAGAATTGCTGATCGGAGTGTGAAAATGTTGCAAGGCAAGGAGATTGCCCTAGTTAAGGTGATCTGGAGCCAAACAAACGGAGAAGATACAACTTGGGAGGTCGAGGATGTAATAAAAGAGTCCTACCCATATCTATTTTCTTAAGAGGTACACTTAATTTTCGAGGACGAAAATCTTATAAGTGGGGGAGGATTGTAACACCGTGAATATTTTGTGTATGTTTTATTAATTATTTATTTTACCAATGATTAATTTTAGAAATTAATAAGTATTTATTTAGGCTAAATCATTGTTGAGTGTTAGTCGTTTTTTGTGAATTTCTATTTTGTGGTAAAGTTTCGTAAATATCTATGACGGAAAGTTTTTGAGCTGTTGATGGGCCCAAATTCACATGAATTCGGCCCAGTAACGTGTTTTTGAGTTCCGTAACTCGGAAGCGAATTCTGATTGCACCATTGGCTTTGAAATATTATTTCGAGTCAAGATAGAAATCAAGTGCATCCATAACGCATTTCTAAATATTTTTCACTCCGTATTACGTGTTTTGAAGTTCTAACCATAAACCGAAATCAGGATATTTTAATATCCGGCCGAGTATTAGTCGACAAAACTCGGGCATGGTTTAGTTGCGAATGTTTTTCCGAAGAGGTCAAATCACTTTCATAAGTGAAGCTTGCTTGTCAAACAAGCAAAAGTACACATCTCTTACACAAAATCCCTTAAATCACTCATCCCATCTACCTCTTACACAATCCACTTTTTGGAAACACCTTTGTGGTTATTTTTAGAGGTATTGAAATGATCATGAAACTTGTTGAATCTACCTTATTTAACTTAATTTAAAGTTGTAAGTTTAACAAATGATATTTTGGTTTAAAAATACTAACTTTATTATGTTATTCATGACTATGAAACCAACACCTATTAACCTTTGTGGTTAAGTTTGGAGGTGTTGAAATGACCATGGAACTTGTAAAATGTACTTTAGTTAACTTAGATTAAAGTGGTAAGAATAAAAAAGGATATCTTGATTTAAAATTTTGTTTTAAGTATGAGATCAACACTATCAACACTTGTGGTTATATTAGAAAAGGATATGTTGAAATGATCATGGAAAACTGTTATACAAAATATGGAATCTACTTAAGATTACTTGATTTAAAGTGTTAAGATCAACTTAGTGGATATTGATTTAAAAGTATGGACTTTGATTAAGAAACTTACCTCAAAGTGGTGAGTATGACCTAAAAAGTCTACATAAAAGTATAAATTTATGTCGTGATAAAAGTATAAACTTTATTAAAATCTTACTTTGAAAACGATGGAAATCGTGAACAAGACTTGAGGATAAAGGATGGTTCAAGAATATGAATCTTGGACCGGATGGATGAAAGCGATTGAATTCATAAATAGGTTAAACGATGTATTTACCTTAGGGTTATCATGTAAAACGTTAACTCGTAAATCACTAATTTGTTTTTTGTTTTGTTTCGAAGCTTTCAAAGTCGGACAATCTACCCATTTACCTAAAGGGAATCAATCGCTCAACAACCTAAGGTAAGGGAGAATACATCATAACATAGTGGTGTCTAAATATCATACTCGGATCTCCTAAACTATCTCAAAAGTTTTGAGTATTTTTGTGTATCAAGAAACCCATACTTAATCAAATATTTGCATTCCTGGATTAAGTACAGATAATTTCTTAAGTTGTATGCCTTAGAAGAGATTAAAATATTAATAAAATGGTAGTTAACCACGAAGAAACACCACTGAAAAGACTAAAACACGTAGGGATCGAAAACAGCGATGGTATTCGATCGAGTGACCCAAAAGGTTGAGAGAGTGGTCCTGGCCACTAGACCAGCCACGCCTGGACGAGCCAGACACGCCTCGCCACTGGACCAGCCACACCTGGGCGAGCCAGCCACGCCTGTGTGTATCATACAAGCCTGGCCACTTGACCAGCCACGCCCAGGCGAGCCAGACACGCCTAGCCACTAAGTCAGGAACCCCTGGCCACTAAGTTAGCATGCATGGGCGAACCAACCATGCCTAGGCGAGGGCTAGAAAGCGTGCTTGGCCTGTTTTGGTTGGTTTTGGCGCCTGGGCGAGGATCAGATGGTGATTTTGACCCGTTTGGTGGATTTATCGCTTGAGCGACAGTCCCTCGCTTGGGCAAGAGCTAGGCAGAGAATTGAGTATGTTTTGATAAATTTGTTGTTTGAGCAATAGTCTCTCGCTTGGATGAGAGACAAACAATAATTTTAATTGTTTTTGATTGATTGATTGCTTAGGCAATAGCTCTAGCTTGGGTGAGAAGTGTATTTAATACTTGGGAGAGATTGTGACTAAGATGAGGAGTCTGGTGCTCAAATAAACAAATTTATACCGTTACTTTTATTCTTGCATCTTATCAGGGCAAGGTTTCTGATGATGATATCGTGATTAGGGCAATGCCCGATAAAGTATTACATGATACCAATATGCAAGGTCGTCTGACCGTAAGAGGCTTGGTGATGTGGTCATCAAGGGTAATTCAGCGACTGTTTGAAGTGGTAAGGATGTGATTCCTCTACTATGTGATGACGTAAGATCAGGTCCCACAAGAAGCATTGCTTCGGGAGATGTCTTAGGTTGGGCCGATCATGTAAAAGGATGATTAAAAGATTTAATCGACTAACTTCAATTAGTGTGCATACTCATTATGGTTAATGAAGTAGTGGAGAGGAAATTTATAGGATATGATCAAGCCTCGTGATGTTGAGAGGGACGGCGATGGTGGTGATTCGTCAACAAAGTCTTGAGGGAGAGTCTAGGAGAAGAGTCCATTCTATTCCTGGATGAGGTATTCTGTTGGATCAGATAGTTCTCACAGTAAACTAGATGATCTCTAACAACACTTCTTTGCAATCAGGATCGATGAAAGGGATGCCCACAAAGTGTTTGATACAATACCGTCCTGAAATGGACAGTTCTTTAGAACAAATAGATCATATATCCTTGCAAGGAATAATTTTGGTGCGTTCAAATCGGCTTGTTATGGGACCTGTACTCTCAATTATTTTTGAATAGTTTATTAGAAGGATATTGGTGTAAGGATGAATGAAATAAACATAGCATTTATATATTGTGTATATTATGTGTGTCTGTATGGATGTGATATTCTATGTAATTCCATATTGTCAATGAATAATATTAATTAGATGTCTTACTCCCTTTTCTTTCTGCTTGTCTTTGGTTCGTGTTCTTGTTCAGATAGACCGTTCAGCGAGGATTTGGAGCTACCGATTCTCGATGTCCCAAGAGGGGGCATTGAGGATTGATGGAGATCGATACACGTAAATGGGCCCTTGTGTCTTAGAGTTGGAGATGGTTTGTGATGGTGTAACACCCCAATTTGCAAATAGTAAGATATATAATTTCAAGGTATAATTTACTAGATAATATTCAAGATAAAAGAAATTTGTCAAAGAGGTTTTATGATTATTCTTAATCCTCATAAAATGTGTAGTAAGTAAAATCTCTAAGTATATTAAACCATTGTCTCCCAAGATGATATTAGATATTGTCTTTTCCAATAAAATCAACAAAATGTTAAAATACTAAGAAAGTATGGATGTATCACCATCTAATCCTGCCAGAGTATAAGGGTACTAATACAATTACACAAAATAAAACTAAAGGTCTTCAAGAGTCATAGGTAAACTACACTACGTTAAATCTTCAATAAGCTACTCAGCTGCTCCACCTACAATTCATTTATACATACAAACAAACAAACAACATAGAGGAAGTAAGACATTAAATCATGCAAAAACGACGAAGTGGATTTATAAAGAATCATAACATTAGAGCAACACAAACAATTGCAATGCCATAATTAGACAATATACACAACAATTATTATCTCTACTCATAACAAATATGTACAATGATGAATGATGTTAGTGTATTAGTTATTGAAATGTATACACCACGATTAAGTAATCTCTCATGCTATGCTCATGCAATTCCACCAACCAATCACCATCAATTTCCCGAAGGCTAAGATCCTAGTGGGAAAGCAACCGGGAGTACAGATTTCCTTAACAACGGCAAGTAACAGTATCTATTGTTTTCCAGTACTTCTATCAGAAGTGCTTACGTGGTAAGCCCAGTCCGTTTCAGGAATCCTCTCTACCGATCACGAAATGTGCAAGGGGGTGTCAAAAACTACTTAGTTTGCATGTAGAACTATCCTTGTCATACGGTTTATAAGACCGGACCCTCACTGGATCATCCCACCTAAATAATCCCTCAAGGCTTCTTGACGAATCACCGTCATTGCCACCCCTATCCAAATCCCAATGATATTGCTATCATCGTATCTTTCCATTTTCTCCAACTCCAACTAAAAATGCAATGATGTATGCACATTGATCAAAGTTAGTCCGCTAAGTCTTTTTATCAATATTATCACAGTTTCAATTTCCAAATAACATCACCTAAGTTAGTGGTCTCAGCCCCAATGCAATTTTTATCATATAAATTTCCTCAAAACGAGCTCAAGACATAACTTAGTGATCAAAATAAATGGGTAATGTCCCAAGGTCACTACACTTTCAATTGTGTGAATAACCATAGGCTCTCAAATATCTGCAATTAATTATCATTCACATATGAATTTAATCATAATCACTATCACTATGATAAGTCAAACATAGACATTCAATACTAATTATAGTAGTCTAATAATAGTATAAAGTCATATCAGTAAGCCATCAGTATCAACATATAATCATTCAATCAAGACACAATATTTTAATATTCATAACTAAAATGATTAAATGAGGAAGTCCATAACAATCACGACAATTGACCCCTCATTAATCATTTTAGTCTAAGAATCCTCCAGCTACTGAGTATCATTGGAGACGCCAATGCTACATTCTAATACCACTATGTCTAATGATTCTCCCTCACCTGGGTTTTACGTAAGCTCCTTTGTCCAGCAATTAGACTAGTGCTCCCGTCGTCTCCTTCAACCTTAGAATCTTTTCCCACACATATGCCAGCAACAATCATGACGATAATTAATTTCTACTCATACTAGGACTAACAACAAATATAACATAGAACTAAACTGACACACAATCAAATTAATTTCATTAAAACAATTTGATAGAGAAAGGTTTAACACACTTATTCATAGCATAAAAAGTACATATATTATTCAAAGCACTTCCACTTATTAGTAGCCTTATATATATACTTATCATATCACAGACCCTTACTATTAGGTAGTTTTATTCATAATAAATGAGAGAACTTAAAATAGTAAAACAGAGCCTCTAAATTCTAAGCATATGTGGTTATGTTCTCTTTGAAATTTAATGTCACAATAGGAATAACAGGGCCAAATCGTTTCTCTAATAAGGCTCAAAACTTACAATTGAACCAAAGTATGTCATCTCTGGTGCAGTAGGGACATGTTTCTCACAGATGGATTTTGTTCTACATACCATAGCATTCGTGTTAAATGATAGTCCTACTTTATTTTAGGTGGGACTTTTGACCCTTTTGTTTTATTTTTGTGTTACTTGTTCTTATTATTTTTATTCGTTTCCTAGCCAAAGACCAAGAATGGAAAACTAAATCCTCATAAAATTCATAGCAGGGGTTTCACTCAGAACATCATGATTAAACACTAAGAATCCACACAATATCTTATTCTTGCTAAGTAAAAATATACTCAGATGTTGTAGTTCCTACAGAAACTCTAAGAATCTTGAAATTTTTTAGAAAACGAGATCTTTGAGTAGATGTTAAATGGTAATAGTTTATCAACAACTTATAGCAACAGTATGAGTAGATGTTAACAAACAAAACAATTACATCAATTATTGAATTCAAAGAGAAAAGAAGAATGAACGAAAAATGATTACCACGTTATATTCCCTCTCCCTCCCTTCTGCAACTATGGGTCCGTTAGGGTGTAGTTTTTTATTTTATTTGTCCCCTCCTCACTCAATACATGTATTTTGTAGTTACCAATTAGGTCAAAGTTATAATTACACTATTATTTAATCTTATCTTACCAAAATAATAAAATTCAGTTTTATCACCAGATAACTAGAATAAATCAGATAATCACAAAAGAATAACCACTAAGCCTATCTAGATAAAAAAAATTTAGATAACTATGATAAAGATTAACCAAAATATTACGGGTTGACTATAAACAACTACATCTATTTTCAAATTAGTTGGAAAATTTGTGGTGTTACAGATGGCTCCACGATGCGCTTCCCATCCCATCATGTGGACTTGGAGGCTTCCTTCACTTTGCTCGATCAGAGACAGGCACATGTCGTATCATCTAATCAGTTTGTGACTCCTCATGGACCAACTACTGCAGGACCATCTACGAGGCGACAAAGTTAGGAGGATGTGATCAGTTCCCCACCATGGAGGAGAGCCTCTCGGCGGACCATGCCCGAACCTCAAGCAGATGCGAGAGCGAGGATTAGGTCACAAAATTTGTCTTATGACCCAGAGGAGGAGATGGAGGCTGAGGAAGAGATGGAAGTTGAATAAGAGGATTGTGTGGAGTTAATCTATATAAAGGACTCCATCGAGGTAGTAGACCTCTCCTCTGATTCTGAGAAGAGGAGGATCCCAGCGAGTGTTCTAGCGCACCTGCAGACACTGGAGCTAGCCGCTAGAAGCCATTTCTATTTTTGTTTTTCTTTTTTAGTAGGGTATCTGTGTAGGGTGTTTTTGATGTGTTGAATTACTCAGCTTATTTTCTATAGTTTCAGTTTAGGCGAACATTTCATTTCGCTTTGTATTTTGTACTGACGTAACATATTCTTTCAATGAAGAATTATTCAAAGATATGTTGAGTTGTTTTTTGTTACCATTAGGTAACGGTTATTTATTTTCCGCAACTTATGTTACTTAAAGTGATACCCCGAAAAAGAAACGAATAAAAGGAAAATAATTTTATATTATATTATTCAAAAATAATTTACCCACTTTTGTGCAATATTTTTGGAGAAATGTTCTGGGCGTTACATTAACTATGACATCAAACCACATACAACCTGTTCAAAGATGTATTCTATGAAACCTGTGTGTTAAAGGTCATGCCTGTCTATCTAAGTATAGTGAACGCTCTAGAAATGTAGGCCCCAAAATTTCATAGGAAATGGTCCCCACTTCCATATTCACATATGTGAGCCTTTCAAGAGTACTGTTGTAGCCTAGGTACTCCACTCCAATTGGAGTATAGATCTCATGAAGAGTTTAACTCATCCTTACATATGCTGTAGGAATCATGCTTCTCATAATTTTATAGCATGTTCATTCTCATATCACTTCACAACTTGTTATTACCCATTAAATCTATTTCTTGGGATCTCTAGTTAGTTAGGTCGGGTTACCATCATGAGTGATCCTCGTTCTAAGTGCGATAGTCCCATAGTTATAAAAGTATTGTGGACTTTCTCTCTAGCTAGTCATTTTGTCATAGATCTGCTAAGTTCTTCTCAGTGCGTGCATGACTCTAACAATTCATGTAGAGAGTAACTCTCTAATAGTGTTATGCTTATGACAAATTTTTCGTTTCTTACCGATATAAAAGCGATTCTCAATTTTTGGCAATAGTCGTGGTACTATCACAATGGATCAACATAGCTGGAATCGGTTTTTCCCATAGGGGAATCTCTGCAAGAAAGCTTCTCAGCCAACTTGCTTCTTCACTAGTTGTTGCTAGTGCATTCATCTCAGCTTCCATAGTGGATTTAGCCAAAATCATCTGTTTCATTGACTTCCACTGGTTGCTTTGGAATTATCTGAAAGAGGGTTCCAATCAGCATCGCTGAATCCATCTAGGATAGCTGGAAAACTTTGGTAATGTAATCCAAGGTTCATTGTTTTAGTAAGGTATCTCATTACCCTTTCTATAGCATGTCAATGCTCCACGCTAGGTCTACTGATAAACCTGTATAATAATCCCACAACATAGGCGATGTCGGGTCTAGTGCAATCATTGACATACCGAAGGCTACCAATCATGCTAACATACTCAACTTGCTTTACACCTTCACCGGTATTCTTAAAAAAATTACACGTAGCAATTCATTTCCCACAATACTGACTTCCAGTGTCAGTTCTCAAAATGCCCACAATATGGCTACTCGTGCCAATTCTTTTCCCCCAAAACTAACTACCAGTGTCAGTTCTCAATGTTCCCACAATTGGGCTACTTGTGCCAATTCTTTTCCCTCAATATTGACTATCAGTGTCACTTGTCAAAATTCTCACAATTTGGATGATTGTGCCAATTCTTAGTGCCACAGAAAGAAATGGGGAGAAGTTTGCTGGAAATGTATGTCAGAAAATATGAGGGAGAAAGAAAACGTTGAGTGAAAGAGCATTCAACTTGGGGCGAGTTATAATGAGGGGAGAAGACCTCTACTTATAACATGATATGTTTTCCAATTTCCTCATCTCTCCAATGTGGGACTTGGGAGTTTTTTAGATTTCACACTCAAAAATTCTCACTAATGGCTTTCAACAAACCAAGTTCTAACAGTAACAATAGCTAATTTTGAAATAAATCATTATTCAAGCCGTACTAAATAATAATTTTATAATAGATTATTAATCTTAGTGATCAATTTCATAGATAAAAATAAAGATAGAAGAGTCTTAATTTCACTTCCCTATAGCATTACCAAGAGGGACATTGCTTATTTTGAAGGCTTTAGTGGTTGGTAGTCTCATGAGAAAGGTTGAAGGATTTCCCATTTAAGTTTTCCATTGATATAGGGCCACGATTATCTTTATCATCTCGTACAATTTATCTATTCTAAATGTTTTGGGGAGAGGAAGTGAAATTACGACTCTCTTCTATCTTTATTTTTATCTATGAAATTGACCACTAAGATTATTATTTAGTACGCTTGAATAATGATTTATTTCAAAATTAGCTATTGTTATAAACAACAATTTATTATAGACTGATTGCACAAAATATTAAAAATGAGAAAGTTATAAAAGGGTGTTGGGTAACAAGGGCTCTAACACACCAATAGAGAATGTGAATAGGTGGTTTGGTTTACAATTAAAATTATTCGATTACGAAAGACAGTCGTTGATTTTCCCTGGTTTTAATCGATTGAGATGTCACTTAATTAATTGGCAGAGAGCTCCAATCAATCGTTTAACAAAAAACTTAATCAATTAACTCAATTAGTTTTCTTGAAAATCTTTTGTTCTTGACGCAACAAAATGCAGTGATCAATATGTTCTTATAGGCACTTTAACAGTTCAATTAATGTGATAAATCATGCAATGACAATTATGCAATAATCTTAATATGAAATTCAATTCAAGACAATGGAAATTGATAATTGCGTAAATGTAAAAAAGTAGGAATAAGAGAAATTGATAATAGATAAATGTAAAAAAGTAGGGATAAGAGAAATTGACACGTTCGATTTTATCCTGGTACGATTGTCAACCAGTGTAATCTACATCTAGTCTCCCCTTCTGATATGAGAGATTTGCTCTCATTATGAAGAAATTGAATGTCTTTACAAACAATCTTCCACCAAGAACCTCTTGGACCTAGCTTCTAATGCATACTACACCACTTTTAGCTTAGGATTTTTCTATGAATTCTTCTCTTGTTCTACAATGATACCTCACACCTCAAGAAAGAAATTACAACTCGGTCGTTATTTTGTGTATAAAAATCTTGCACCTTGGTTGTGCTAACAAACACTCAATTCAGAATATAAATCTCTTCTTGATGAATCTTACAATCTCAGAATATGAAGTTGAATGATTATGAGATGCAAAGGTTTTGAAATAATTTGATATGAATGCTAGAATTTCTCGCTTCAAATATTCATGAAATTTCTCTTATCTTGTGTCAAAAGTATCTTACTTACTTTTTCAGAAAAATCTCTGCTTGATCTTGAAACTTCGTTGTGATTTCATTGTTATTTGCTTATGGGAATGGTTAGTTAAAAGACCATTCAGTTTCAATCTGGTTTTTGTTATATTAATCGATTATGTTGACACTTAATTGATTAACGTTTTTAAAAAAAATCCAATATTTCAAAACTGAAACTGACTTAATCAATTAACCATGTACTTAATCGATTAATGGGTTTCCCATTTGCAAAGCCTTAATCAATTAACTATAACCTTAACAGATTAACTATTCTGTGAAAATACTTTGTTAATATGCTATAAACCTCTAACATGATTTACTAATGTATGATGCATGATTTTGAAATAATATAAGTTCAACTTGTTTAATGCATCAAAATCATGTAGTCATGTTTGAATGCTAATGCACCTAAATCATGTATGAATGTAAACCTCATATGCATCATGATCATCATTCTAATATGTGAGATTTATCATTAAGTTCACCATACTTAGACTCTACCGATTCAAAACATATTAGGACCTAAAGAAATGAAAATTTACTCATTAGCATTTGTTAATCCTCTTGACGCTTGAACTTGAGTCTTCTTTGTTGTTTTAGTTGATTTGTAATTGTCCATACTTTGCCCTCATCAAAATTCAATCTTTGTCTTTATGAAAATCATGCAATGCACACTTGTATTCACAATCTCCCCCTTTTTGATGATGACAAACCAATTTGCATATCTTGCATCTTTCTTTGATGACAATCAACTTTTTTTGAGATTTTGCTTGAGCTTTAATATTTACTCCCCCTTACTTTGTGCATTTGATATATTTTTATTGTGGAAGCTTCCATTGCATCAAATCTACAAAACATAAACAACAACATTTCTCCCCCTTTTGGCATGATAAAAAAGAAATGTTACATATATAAATGAGCCAAAAGTAAAGATATAATGCAATTCATTTACGGTCTTAATAGATTATTCATGGTCTTAATCGATAAAACATGTTCTGGTTTTACTTGAAATTCCAATTTTTCTGGTCTTAATCGATTATGCATGTGTTTAATCGATTAAGTGATTAATATTTCTGGTCTTGATTTTTCCTTGAGATTACATATAATGTTCAAAATTTATTCAACAAGTATATCAATGTAGTGATGAATCAGTAAGAAACATCATTATATAAATGTCATCAACACAAAGATACATTTCATTTCAAATATAGATCGACATAAGTCACCCAAAAACAAAATAGCAATATGCTAAAAACCAAAGAAAAGAAGAAATTAAAGTACAAAGAGTCATAAATTACATAAACATCAATGACTAACAACACATACACCATACAACTAAACTAACTAGGACTACTTATTATCGCCCTAACTAGAGTAGCCACAAGGAGGTGATTGTGGAAAGCTACCAAAGATCGAAAACAAGAAGTTAAGATAATAAAAATGAGCATTGCTTTCACTATAAAGAATGAATATCTTTACAAACAATCTTACACCAAGAAACTCTGGGACCTAGCTTCTATTGGATACCTCACTACTTCTAGCTTAGGATTTTTCTTCAAATTCTTCTCTTCTTCTCGGTGATACCTCACACCTTAAGAGACAAATTACTAGTCGATTTTTCTTTTGTGTACATAAATCTTGCACTTTGTGTTGTGCTAACATACATTCATAATATAAAACCCTTCTTCATGAATATCACAATCTTTGAATATTAAGATGAATGATTATGAGACGCAAAGGTTTTGAAAAAATTTAATATGATTGCTTTAATTTCTATCTTTGAAGATTAATGAAATTTGTCTTATCTTGTGTCAAAAGAATCTTGCTAACTATTTCAGAAAACTTTCTGCTTGATTATGAAAATTCGTTATGATTGCATTATTGTTTTCTTATGGGAATGGCTTGTTAAAATACCATTTAGTCAAAATAGTTTGTCAGTTATATTAATTGATTATGTTGACACTTAATCGAGTAACGTTCTTTAAAAATTCCAAGATTTCAAAATTGAAATTGACTTAAATGATTAACCATGTACTTGATCAATTAACGGGTTACCTATTTGCAAAGACTTAATCGGTTAACTATAACCTTCATCGATTAACTTTTCTATGAAAACACTTAGGCATTGTTTGGGAGTGTGGTTTTGAAGGGGAAGGGAAAGGATGGCTTTAAAAAGCCTTCCCCTTGTTTTGGAGATGAATGAAGGAGATGAGAAGTATTTGGAGGATTTCTCAAACCTCTAAAACCCTCTATTTGTCTTAATTACCTTTTTAAAGGGAAAATAAAGAAACCCTCTATGTTTCTCAAACCCTCTAAAATCCTCTATGTGTCTTAAAACCCTCTATTATATATTATTGTTCAATTCTCATTCTTAATTACCTTTTTAAAGGAAAAATAAGGAAAACATTCTTATGTTACCATTAGTTTAACATCCCATATCTATATTTCATAGTCCCAAACAAGGTAGAGGATTGCCTTCCCCCCTCTCTCTCCCACCCTTTCCGTTATAGCTCTCAAATAAAGCCTTAGTTAATATGTTATCAACCTTAACCATGATTTACTAATGTATGATGCATGATTTTCAAATGATATTAAGTTCAACTTGTTTAATGCATCAAAATCATGTAACCATGTATGAATGTGTTGAAAGAGTTATTTGAGATTTTCCCCTCTCAACAAATTGTCCTCGACAACAAAGCCAATTTGTTGAAAGAGTTATTTGAGGTTTTCCCCTCTTCACAAATTGTCCCTGGCAACGGTGCCAATTTGTTGAAAGAGTTTTTCCTTGCTATTTATTGAGGCGATATCAAGTTTCTGATTATTTTATTTAATGACAGGACGATTCTTTGCTCGCCATCTCAGCTTTGTTGGAATGAAATCCAACGCCAGTATAATGGTTTCAAGAATGTTCCTTTAATCAAAAACTTAGCCTTATTGAATTATTAACAATTTCATACCATATCGGCTATGTTGGAATAAATTCCAACGCCAATTTAATGATATGAATTTATAAAATTAATACAAGAGATAATGAATGATATTTAATTAGTTAGTGACTTTATTTATTTAATCCCTTTTCGGATTCCTTTTAACAATACCATTAAGGTCGAACTCATTTTATTAAATTAACCATACAATTTCTTATAAAAGGTGGGTATCAAAGAATAATACAATGACAAAAGAATAAAATTAGAAGTTAAGCGTACCACTTCTTTCGAATGATTGGTATAAAGACTAAATAAAGTAATAAATAGTTAGTTGCATAATTTAAATGACAAAAATTAAATGTTAGTTGCGGAAATGTAAATGACTAAAAGTAAAAGTTAGTAGTTAGATCACTCATTATAACTGTGTATTTTTCCTTTTCACAAAGATACAACTTATGAATTAAATTACACTTTGATTCAAGGTTTCTTTTTTGTCAAAAAATAAAATTTATAATTTAACACTTTACTATTTTACATTTGCATCTCTTTCAAGATTCAATTGTAGTATAGTATATCGTTATATTGAACGACAAGGAATTGCCTAATAGAATATTATTATAAACATGTTATATTTCTAATAATGTTTAAAAAAAATTTTGTTTGATTTTGTTTATGAAATATTAACAAGTAAATGAACATAAACAACTATTATGAACAAATTCTTGAGGAGAAAATTGGTTGGAAATATGGAATTATTTCTCTACTTAATTGATTTTGAAAACATTACAAGTTATGTGTTATACTTTCGGTTAATTCCACACATCATTTCTAAATCATTCGGTTAATTCCTGAAATGTATATGCTGCTATATTCAATAACTGATGCATGCTATAGTGATTAAAATAGTGAAACATTGCATATCTCTTCAACATTCAGGCTCCATTAACTTTATTTAGCCTTGAACATAAGTTGCTTAAAATAGATGATGGATATGGCAAGTGAACTAAGGTGTAGGTTATAATTTTTAGTTCACTTGTCAACACTTTAATAAGAAGCATTTTTTGGATCTTTAAATCATGTTTTAGGTGATCAAGCTAAACCGCATTAAGAACTTCATAAAGAATTAAAACTTTATCAAAAAGTAATAACTTGAATGCATTGATTTCAAAAGATGATAAATTAAAGAGATGAAATTACACCATAATCCAAGTCAATTTGTAGGAGCATGAGCCATCTATCCATGGATGAGAGGCTTTTGGTCCCAAATGAGATTACAAAATTATGTTTTTGCATCTCATTTACCATCTCTTTTCTCCTCTTGAATTAAGAAAGAAAAACTACAAACTACACTTACCTAAACTACTATGGAGTGGAAATTCTCCAAAAACATTACAAGAGGAAGAAGAGAAGACTTCGGTTCAAGTGTATGCATGTAGGAGTGAATGTGAGAGTGTGAATTTATGAATGAAAGTGTATGTTTTTGCCTTTGAGGTGCCCTCCTATTTATAGGAGTTTCTGCCCACCGCCAAGCTACTCTCTTCCACTGCCAAACTGCTGACTAAACTTTTCAGCATGGGTTTGGTCATGGCCAAGCAGCTTAGTCACCTGCTTGAGGCTGACTCACCCAAGCTAGTTGTGAGCTACTGGCCCAGCTATTGTGAGCTACCTCTGAAAAGCCTATGGAGGCTACTTGAAGTGATGTCATCCATGATGTCAAGGTTGCTTGGTGGCTAAGTCAACTTGACCAAGTTATTGGGTGCATACTGCCAGACGCTTATGTGGCACTGCTCAGCTTCCCTGCTTGAGCAGCTTTGGCTGTGCAGATGGTGATGTGGACTGATGCTTGCTGATCTGGTCAGGTGTGTGGTTCCAAGTTGGGCGGTCAAGGTGCTCCGCTAAGCTGTCTTCTTGAGCATGTTGGCTTGTGTCAGGCTTGTGTTCTAACCGTGTCAGGTTGGTCCAGGTCAGCTAGGCGTGGGCTTGGACCAAGCTAAGCTGCTTAGTGAGCAGCTTCAAGTTGACTCCATATTTTTTCACAAAGGCCAAGTCTTTTTGAGTCATGCTTAAGGCTAAGCACATAGCTTGCCCTGTCAAGCTTAAGCATGTCATGTGTGGATCATTTTGGCCTCTTTTAAGCATTTTATTTGCCCTTGATTAATTCTTCTCCTTTTCATCAAAAATCCTACAAAAATATAATACAAAGAAATACCCAAAGCATATATACAAGATTGTGATAGTTTGTCCAAAAAGTGTTGAATTAAGTTGGTTTTCCCAATTTATCCAAAGATAAGTGCCATAAAAAGTGTATGAAAATTTGATATTTTTGGCACTTATCAGAATGCTAATGCACCTAAATCATGTATGAATGTAAACCTCATATGCATCATGATCATTATTCTAATATGTGAGATTTATCATTAGATTCACCTTACTTAAACTATACCCACTCAAAACATCTTAGGACCTAAAGAAATGAAAATTTACTCTTTAGCTTTTGTTGATCCTCTTGACGCTTGAATTTGGTCTTCAATGATGTCGTAGTTAATTCACTTCAAGTAATAGATTACTCTCCAGAATAATCGGTTATCCAATCTCTCTGCCTCATCTAGTAATCGGTTACTTACTTAGAGTAATCGGTTACTACCCTCAGATATTGAATCCTTCAGGCATCCCAATTTCTGGCAATTGGTAACTCTACTAAGTAATTGATTATTCACTCAAAAACATCTAAAATTTAAGCTTTTAAACATATAAGAGAACACGTAGGAATGCAATAATCATCATGAAGCAAATATATAAGAATATAAGCTTGTTAAGACAAGTCAGCTTCATCTAAAATGCCTAGTTCTCTTCTAATTTTGTAAAATGGATCTTTTTCTAAAGGCTTAGTGAATATGTCTGCAAGTTGGTAATAAGTATCAACAAACACCAAGAATACTTCTTTTTTTATACATGGTCCCTTAAGAAGTGGTGTCTTATATCAATGTGTCTAGTTCTTGAATGCATTAATGGATTCTTTGTGATGTATATAGCACTAGTGTTGTTACATTTCTAAGGAATTCATCCCAACTCCAATCCATATTCACACAATTGTTGCTTGAGCCACAAAACTTGGGCATAACAACAACATACTACAATGTATTATGCCTCAGTAGTACTTAGAGTGACACAGACATGTTTCTTACATGACCATGACACTAAAGCATTTCCTAAGATATGTTTATTGCATCTCAGTTTTGCAACCAACAAAATATGAATCTAAATAGCCAACCAAGTCACACACACATCCCTTAGGATACCATAGTCCAATTGTTGGGTACCAGTAAGGTAAATCCCCCTTAGACGGGTGAATAGGTGTAGTGAATCACTTGTCCCGCTTTTCCGATTTATGTGCGAAACAGAAAGTTGTTGCAGTTAATCGATTATGATCAATGTTAATTGATTATGCACAGTTTGATTAATCGATTATATACAAATTTAATCGATTATGATATATATTGATATATTTTAAAAACAGATTTCTTGCAATGCAAACAATGATGATTAACAATCTTTATTGCCCTAAGTTGATTCTTGATTATACACAGATTATTAACACTTAGTACAAATCATAGAATTCAATCAAATCAGAAATCAATAATGACTGAAGTGTAAAAGAGATAGGGAAAGAGAAAGTGCTTAAGGATTTTTATCCTAGTTCGTTTGAGGGTCCCCTTCTAAACTACATCCAGGCCTCCCCTTCTGATTTTGGGATATTTTTCTTCACTATTGGAAACCAATTACTTGATTACAATCACACTTCCAATACCCCTAGCAAGAACTTCCTTCTTGAACCGATGAGCCTACACGCTCGGTTTGACCTCACTACTCGCCTACTAGGATACCACATCGTTCGCGATTCTTGCCCCAGCCAAATTTTCACTCGATCCAAGACATCCTGCTCTGGGAAGATACACAATTCTCTTTTATGATGATACAAACACATCAAGAGAATCAATCCTTATTTTTCCACAATATTCATCGAGTTAGTGTTGCACTCTTAATGTGCGGATAAAGACTCTGATCTCTGCTCTATAAACCTCTACAGAATTCTCACGAGAAGCCTAAAACTAAATGTGAAGTTATGTAGTGGTTTTTCAAATGAATGAAAATCATAGCACAATAGAAAAGTTTTTCTCTCTTTTCTCTCATAGAAAACAATGCAAGATTTCACTCAAGGATAAGCAAGATGCTTTTAAATTTTTGTTCTGAGAATCTTGGTTCTCTTAATGAAAATTTTGAATGTAATTGAATTATGCATGAGTTGAAAAAATAGCTTTTACATTAAACTTATTTTAACTAATGGTAATCGATTATTTATCTGCTTAATCGATTAATTTTTTTATGAATAATAGTTTTTCAGTTAAGGTTTAATCGATTATCAATTTCCTTAATCGATTAATAAACCAGAAATCCTAGGAAGATAGCCTTTATAACTCCTTTTAATCGATTAACAGATTTCAACAAGATATAATTGATTACCAATCATGTTAATCGATTAATATGTATGAAAATGGTTTTCATTTATGCATGGTAAACATTTTATATGATGAAAGAACATGCAACACATGATTTTGAAATAGATGCTTCTTTTATGCATAAAACTGTGTATGCCTAATGTAGACGCGTGATTGTACTTATCAGATATATTTAGATGTATTGACTCAACCTAAATGAATTTCATTTTAAACTTTTGTGAGACTTCCATCTAAGGTTTACCTAACATAGACTAAAACTAGGCAACAATCTTAGGACATCTAGAATAATATAATAATCCTAAGTCTACGACGTTGACCTTTGAGTCTTTGGCATGTTGTATGTTATGGTGTCCACATCTTCATGCTTTCATTCAACACTTGGTCGTCATTAAAACTATGTAGGTCAATCATAACGAAAACCTTTGACTATTTGCCATTTCACCAACTGATAAGTGCGAAACATACCTAAATTTCATACACTTTTATGGCACTTATCTTAAGCATAATTGAGAAAAACCAACTTAAAACAATACTTTTTGTATAAAACATCACAATCTTGTATATTTGTATGTGTATTTCTTTTTTATGTATTTTGTAGGATTTAGAATGAAGAAAAGAAGAGGAAAAAAAAAGACTCATGGTCAAAAAGACAAAGAAGTCAAAATCCAAGGTGCTCAATCAGGCAGCTAAGCGTGGACCAAGCCCCGCTAAGCTAACCTGGACCCCAGCCTTACCTGGACCAAGCTGCTCAAGCAAGTAGCTGAGCGTACCTACTTGGCCGCTCAGCCTAGGACCAGAATTCACCTTGCATCATCTTAACAAATTCGCTATACAATTCATCATTAGTTGAACCAAAAATAATATCATCCACAAATTTGCCCAAGAAAAGTATGATGATTTATTTTCTTTATAAAAAGTGTAATGTCGACCTTTCCTTTCACAACACCCTTTTCACTTAAAAAGTGTGTTGAACGGTCGTACTGGGCTCTCGGAGCTTGCTTTAAGCTATAGAGTGCTTTCTAAGTTTATACACATAAGAAAGATGTTTATAATCTTCAAAACTCAGATGTTGTTCCACATACACTTCTTCTTGTATATATCCATTAAAAAAATACACTCCTTACGTCTATTTGATATATTTGAAAGTTTAAAGAACATTCATATGCAAGCAGTAGCCTAATAGCCTCAAGTCTATCGACAATAATGAATATTTCATCAAAATCAACTCCCTCCAATTGGTTATAGCCTTGTGCTACTTTTCTAGCTTTATTTCTAATCATAATGCCATTTTCATCAGATTTATTACGGAAAATCCATTGATTTCCTATAACATGCTTATTCATTGGTCTAGTAACAAGTTATCAAACCTCATTTCTCACGAATTGATTGAGCTCCTCTTGTATAACAAGAATCAAATGCTCGTCATCAATAGCATCATGAATCATTGATAGCTGAATTTGAGATACAAAAGCAATATTCAAACAAGCATCATTTAAATTAAAGTAAGTAGAAACTCATTTGGTTATATCACCAACGATGTTGTCGATATGATGGTCTCTATGAGTTCTCCATTCCTTAGGCAAGTCAGAGTGTGCATGCTCATCATGTTGAGGTGGATGATCATTTATCATCATTTGCTCTAGGCTATTTGTTTCTTCAACAATGGAAGCTTCTCCTTGAGAAGTACTTGGTAAATCCTCGTCATCAAAAAACGTTTGTCCTCCTTAGAGGGGTTAGTTTCATCAAATGGTACATGCATGGATTCCTCAATGGTTAAAGTTCTCTCATTCAAAATTCTTTAAGCTTTACTTGTAAGAGAATAACCAAGAAAAATTCCTTCATCAGCTTTTGCATCGAATTTACCAAAGTTGTCTTTGCCATTATTTAAAACAAAAAATTTACAACCAAAGACATCCAAATGATAAATATTTGGTTTTCTACCTTTATACAACTCATAGGGGGTTTTGTTAAGAATATGTCTTATTAAAACACGGTTGGACACGTAGCAAGTCGTGCTAATCGCATCTGCCTAAAAATATTTTGAAAGATTGGATTCATTCAACATGATATGAACTAGCTCTTCTAGGGACCTATTCTTTATCTCTAAAATATCATTTTTTTTTGTGGAGTTCTAGGAGCTGAAAAATCATGTGATATTCCATACTTATCACAAAATTCATCAAAAGAAACATTTTGAAAATCTGCTCCATAATCGCTTCTAATAGCAACTATATTTAGAGTGTTTCATTTTTGAACTCTTTTCACATATTAGCGGAAGGCATGAAATACCTCATTTTTGTGAACCAAAAAGAGAGTGCCAGTCAATCTGGAAAAATTATCTACTATCATAAGAACATAAAAGTTGCCAACAAAACTTCTTGTCCTAGAAGGACTAAAGAAATCCATATGCAACAATTATAATGGCCTATCATAAGAAACTATCATAAGAAACTATATGCTTTGGCATGAAAGTAACTTTAGTTTACTTACTTTTTTGAGATGTGTCACACAATTTGTCATTAACAAAATTCATTTTAGGAAAGCCAACTACGAGATCTTTCTTAATCAATTTATTCAAATGGTCCATATGTATGTGAGAAATTATCCTATGTCAAATCCATGTATCATGATTAATTAATGCTAAACATTTAATTTTCGTAGGAATATCATTTAATGTAATCATATAAATATTATTGACTCTTTTACGTGTGAGTTTAGAATCATTTGATACCTTATCCTCGATGATGCATTTGTCACGGTAGAATGCCACATGATAAACCATGTCACATAATGGACTAATGCTCAACAAGTTATGCTTAAGGTCTTCAACATAGAGTACTCTTTCTATGGTAGTAGAAGGTGCTTCCCAACATGACCAACTCAAAGTATTTTTCCTCTATTGTTGTCTCCAAAAGTGACGAAATATTTGTCCCTTGAAGTCGGAACAAGGAATTTATTCTTGTCACCTATCATATGCTTGGAAGAGTTGGTGTCCATTTACCACATTGCAGTTGCATCTTCCAAGCTTTCCTGCAAAAAAATCACATTATATCAGGTACCCAATTTCATTTAGGTCCTAGTAGGTTAGCACATTTCTCTACCCATCTAAATCGACAAAATGGCACACCATATTCTCTACCCATCTAGATATCATTTTAAAAAGAGGATTCATCGGGACACTTTCTTTATGAAACTTAATAGTGTTTCCCATGATTCTTTTTCCTAAGACAAACTTATTTTTAGCCATGTTACTATTTGCATAGCCAAGACCTTATCGTCTATGGAATGTCTTTAGACTTTTATAATCTTGTCTAAATTGTGACTAATTTTGTTAAGTTTATTAAGTTCAAAACTTAATGTTACAAATTTGGTTTCAAGAATAGTGCAATTACATTTTGAAGAGGAAGGTTTGTTCTTAAGAATATCTACATCTTTCTTTAGAATCTTGTTATGACTTACCAAAAGAGTGTTTTCATTTTTTTGTTTTAGAAATAGTTTGGAAAACTTAACATACTCACTATGTAGATCATTAAAGACATTTTGCAGTTCATTAAAAAAAGGATTATATAATGATTCAGATTCACTTACCTCATCATCATCAAATTGATGAGATGTCATTAAAGATAGGTGGCTTGCTCTCCACTTTCAGGTTCTAAATTTGAACTTATGTCGTTGTCCTCCAATGCAATGTAAAAGAACCAAACCTCTTTTATGACTTCCCTTTAAAGGGATTCTTCTTTAATGTTGGAAAGTTCGCCTTCATGCTATAAATGCAAGTATATATTGCATGATTTTCATGAAGAAAAAGCTTCAAGTTTGATGAAGGCAAAGTATGGACAACGACAAATCAACTACAACAACATTGAAGACTCAAGTTCAAGCATCAAGAGGATCAACAAAAGCTAAAGAGTAAATTTTCATTTCTTTAGGTCCTAAGATGATCATGGTGCATATGACATTTACATTCAAATATGATTTAGGTACATTAACATTAATGCATGACTACATGATTTTGATGCATTAAACAACTCGAACTTATATCATTTCAAAATCATGCATCATACATTAGTAAATCATGTTAGAGGTTCACAGCTTATAAACTAAGTGTTATTCAGGAAAATGTTAACTTATTAATGTTATAATTAATCGATTAAGCCTTGTGAATAAGATATTGCTCCTGACCTTAGCACGGTTGTGATGAAGATACCAAGATCGCAAAAAGAAGAAAAGGGAAGAAGATTATGAAGACATAGAAGTTTCAAGCTTCAAGGAAATTACAGATTAAGTCTTCAATAGGTACTTATATATTTACGGTCAATTTTATATTTAGTAGCAATAATCAAAGAATTCAAAACTATTTTTAAAAGAATTGGATAAGTCTTGAAAAAAATGTCTAAATGCGAAGTAACAAGTTACTTGACCTGAGTAACAAGTTACTAGATCTAGGTAACAGGTTACCTGAACTGTATGGCAGTGGGTAAGAAGTTACTAAAATTACGTAGCACGTTATATGACTAAGAAAATAGTTACAAAGCGTAACTGACACTGAGTAACCGATTAATTGATTAAATTAATCGATTACCACTTTGGGCAGCAAGTTTTGATAATCGATTATACTATCATGGTAATCGATTACACATAGTTATGGGAAACCACATTTTCAAATATGAAAGAATAGTTTTCGTCCAAAGTGAATGGTTTTCATTTCAATCGTGTCCCATCTTCAAGGAAGGGTACTATGGCTGATTGGAAGCCTATTTAAAGGCAATGAAACATCCAATTCAAAATCACAATTGATTTGCAAAATTTTCATAACTTAGGTAAATAATTGATTTGCGAAATTTTCATAACTTAGGTAAAGAATTTTATGCACTCTCTTGCAACTTTGATACTAAACTTTCAGATTTTTTCTGAAGTTGTTTCAAGTAATAAGTTCTAAAGTTTTCAAACATATTAGAGCATTGTAGACTAAGTATATTGAGAGCAAAAGGATTGAAAGTAATAGAAATTGTCAAATACTTGTGAAGGCAATCTTGCTATTGATTTCATTCTTCATCTTGTTGTAATACCAACATGACTCAAGGAAGGTAACCAACCTTTGATGAAGTCAACACATTGGATTTGGCTCGTCTTCTTGCTAACGAGGAACAAGGCAAAACCTTCAAGGATCATTGTTGAAAGAGTTATTTGTTGATTGCTTTATTGAGGCAAGTTTCTGATTTATCTATTTAATGATAGGTCAATTCTTTGCTCGTAATCTCGACTTTGTTGGAATAAATTCTAACGTCGTATAATGGTTTCAAGAATGTTCCTTTAATCAAAAATTTAACTTTATTGAATTATTAAAAATTTCATACCATCTCGGCTTTGTTGGATTAATTCTAACGCCGATATAATAGTATGAATTTAGCAATTTAATATAAGTGATAATGAGTGATATTTATTTTCGTTTACCTTTATTAAACAAACTACTTCCTTATGGAAGGTTGGTAAAGAGTAAATAAATGTTGGTTGCAGAATTGAAATGACAGAAAATACATGTTAGGTGTGGAAAATAAATGACAGAAAGTAAAAGTTAGTATTTAGATCACTTTTTATGACTGTGTATTTTTCCTTTTCACAAAGATACAATATATGAATTGAATTGCACTTTGATTCAAGGTTTCTTTATTTGTCAACAAATAAATTTTATTAGTTAACAATTTACTATTTTACATTTGCATCTCTTTCAATATTCAATTGTAGTATAGTATAGGGTTATGTCGAACCACAAGGAATTTCCTACTAGAAATGTACTCATACTTTGTATATTTTATCAAAAGTAATAAAGTAACAATTAAAGGTTTTTTTGTGATTTTATGAACTAAGAAACATGAAAAGGTAAAGAACTAACTATTTACAAATGTGTGTTGTTTCTTGGTTCTAGATGATGAACCCATGAAATTGAGTTTTTGGAAGAAAAAAAACTAGGTGTTGGAGGTTTGGAGA
>NC_032010.1:13946679-13955380 GCF_001865875.1 Lupinus angustifolius
GATTTTGGCTACTAAACACGAAAATGTTGTTTGGAAAGTGTTTAGAAATGAAAATGTGGTATGAATCAACACAAAAATCACTCAAAACGGTTGAGAAATGTGGTTTTTTGAAGTTGGGGTGGGGGGGTTACCACGATTGAGAGAGTGAAATGGAGAAGATGATGTTTAAAATATCTGAGATTTTGCCCTAAATAGTAGAGAGTGTAATCGATTACCACGATTGAGCAATCAATTTCTCATTCTTACTGTCTAGACAATTAATCGATTATTTAAAAATGTATTCAATTACACTATCTACTTTTTGGATAATTAGGCTATCTAATGCCTTGTAATCGATTACACTGTTGTAATAACAAAATACACACCCCAAAAAATTAATTTTTAATCAATTTCAAGAACATAAAAGCACAAGTGGGCATCAGGTACATATAATGAAGCACATAAATTCAAATATGTACACATGCTTAGAAAAAATATGCTTCATCAAGAATGCATAATTCACGTCTTAATTTATGAAAATGTTCTTTAGCTTTAGTAAAGATATATGCTAATTGGTCATGTTTATCAACAAATTCCAAGAGAACATCTTTCTTTTGGATATGATCCCTAAGGAAGTGATGCCTTATATCAATATCTTCGGTTCCAGAATGCATAATCAGATTCTATGTAAGGTTTATAGCACTAGTGTTATCACATATTAAGGGAATGCATCCTAAGTCTAATCCATAATCTAGCAATTGTTGCTTGAGCCAGAATACTTGGGCGTAACAACTTCCTGCTGCTATGTATTCTACCTCAACAGTACTTAGAGCAACACATGCTTACTTTTTACAAGACCATGAGACTAGAGCATTTCCGAGAATGTGACGAGTACCACTTGTACTTTTCCTCTCAATTTTGCATTTGGCCCAATCTGAATCCGAATATCCTACCAAGTCACATAGACTTCCTTTTAGATACCATAGTCGTACATCACGTTGTTGAAAGAGTTTCTTAGCGTGAGACAATTTCCGTTTGATTTATTTAGTGACCGGTTTATTCTTTGCTCGCCATCTCGACTTTGTTGGAGAGAATTTCCAACACCGACATAATTGTTTCAAGAATATTCCATTTGATCAAAAACTTAGCTTTATTGAATTATTAACAACTTCATACCATCTCGGTTTTGGGAATGAAAAGAAGAAAGGTGAAAAAGTTGAAAAAGAATATGTATTTAAAAAGATAAATCAATCTTTGCTCTCTTTTAACTTTGGAAGTATTTATGAATATCTTGAAAAACCAATTGTCTTTGGTATCCAGACCTCATTACAACCTAAGGAAGACCTTAGTGATCCTTGCAGAAACTTTGCAATCAAAGTAAGTGTTAAGAAGAAAAACAAAATTAAATTCTTGCAAACCAAAAAAGTCGAGTTTTGAGTGAAACACTTACCCATTTGGTTCCATTCTTGAACTGTGTGTGATAATGCATCTCTTTGATTGATAACATTTTTTATAAGTGAAGTGCTAAATGAATTTTTGAAAAATTGTGTTCATTCTTAGTATGAAGCATTATGAGTCAAAATCACATAATCATAAACACATCTCATGGAACCTTAAACAATGATGCATAGTTTTGATCTTGTTCAACATTACTTTTTCCAAAGCCAAGTAGTTGTTATTTTACCTTTATTTGGGACAAACAAAGTCTTAAGTTGGGGGAGTTGATAAGTGCCAAAAATACCTAATTTTTATACACTTTTCATGGCACTTATCCTATGCAAAAATGTGAAAACCAACTTAATTCAACACTTTTTAGATAAATTTTGTATGTTTGAGTAAATATAATTTTTGATCACCTCTTATCCAAGTTTTCTTTGAGTTTCATAGGAAATTGGACCAAAGAGAATGCTTAGGCTTGAAGAAAGAAAGCTTGCTTCACCTTGAAGAAATCAAGCCAAATTGCATGACACATGTATGCTTAAAACTAAGCATGGTAAGGCGCATGCTTAAACTTAAGCATGACTAAGTAACTTGGTCTTGGTTGGAAGAAATTAAGGTCAAAGAAAAGCTGCTCACAAAGCTGTCCAGCTAAACAAAAAGTTGTCCAGCCAAACACAAAGCTGTCCAACCAAGCACCAAGCACTAGGCCGGGTCAGACACGTTGCTCAAGCTGGCAGCTGAGTATGAACCAGGTCAGCCAAGCTGCTAAAGCAGGCAGTTGAACGTTGCACCAAATTAGACCAGGCTGCTCAAGCAGGCAGCTGAGTGTGGGACCAGGTGAGTTAAGTGCTTACCCCATGAGAAAAATGGTTGCTTGGCCTAGAAGAATGTATATATCAGGAATGATGTCACAAGCCAAGCAACCAACCAAAGCTAACTTCTGGACCAAGTTTATGACCTCATGCATGAGCCAAGCAAGTAGGAGGTGTCACCATGCATGTAGTCTAGCCCACAATAGGTTGTCCAGGCTAGTTGGCCAAGATGGGACCAGCTGCTAACTCACCAGCTTGGGTGTGCCAGACACCAAGCTTAGCTGCCATAAATGGGAGCTAAGCGGCCTCACTTTGCCTATAAAAGGCACACCCATTCCTTCACTTTAACACATTGTACATATGTTGTAAATTCTTTTTCTTCTTCTCATTTCGGTTTTCTCTCTTCTTAGAGTGTTGTTAGGTTGTTATTAGGCTTTTAGTTCATATAAATTCAAAGGGAATGAAGTTGGCAAATGAGGTGCAAAAACATGATTTTGTAACCTCATTTGGAATCAAAAGCATCTCATCCTTGGATAGATGGCTCATGCTCCTACATAAGGATTTGGATTATGGTGTAAGGTCATTTCTTCTCTTCATTTGTATCATATTTTGATTTCAATACATTCAAGTTATTACTTTTTGGTTAAGTTTTCATTCTTTAAGAAGTTCTTAATGCGGTTTTAGCTTGATCACCTAAAACTTGATTTAAAGATCCAAAAATGCTTCTTCTTAAAAAGTTGACAAGTGAACTAAAAATTATAACCTAAACCTTAGTTCACTTGCCACATCAAGCATCTATTTTAAGCAACTTATGTTCAAGGCTAAATGATGTTAATGTAGCCTGAAATAGGGTGTGACAACCTACTCTGACAAGTGCCACTTAACTATTATTTACTGTATTACATAAGGTTTGAAAATCATCTTACCATTCTAGGACACTAGATGAAGGATTTAGAAATGGTGTATGAGGTCATAGCCTACTTCAAGCTCCATTAACATCATATAACCTTGAACATAAGTTTCTTAAAATAGATGCTTGACGTTGCAAGTGAACTAAGGTGTAGGTTATACTTTTTAGTTCTCTTTTCAACACTTTAAGAAGAAGCATTTTTTGATCTTTAAATCAAGTTTTAGGTGATCAAGCTAAAACTGTAATAAGAACTTCATAAAGAATCAAAACTTAACCAAAAAGTAATAACTTCAATGTATTGAAATCAAAATATGATACAAATGAAGAGAAGAAATGACCTTACACCATAATGCAAATCCATATGTAGGAGCATGAGCCATCTATCCAAGGATGAGATGCTTTTGATTCCAAATAAGGTTAAAAAATTATGTTTTTGCACCTCATTTGCCAACTCCATTCCCTTTGATTTTCTAGGAACTAAAAGCCTACGAACGCTCTAAAAAGAGAGAAAATCGAAATGGGAAGAAGAAGATGAAGAAGAAGAATTTATAACTTACGTACAATGTGTTAAAGTGAAGGAATGGGTGTGCATTTTATAGGCAAAGTGAGGGCACTTAGCTCCCCTTTCTAGCCGCTAAGCTTGGTGTTTGGCACACCCAAGCTAGTGAGACAACAACTTCTCCCATATTGGCCAACTAGCCTAGAAAGTCTATTGTGGGCTAGGCTACATGCATGGTGACACCTCCTACTTGCTTGGCTCATGCATGAAGTCATAAACTTGGTCCAGAAGTTAGATTTGGCTGGTTGCTTGGCTTGTGACATCATTCATGACATAGCCATTCTTCTAGGCCAAGCAACCATTTTTCTGGTGGGTCGGATGATTAGCTCTCCTTGTCCCAGGCTTAGCTACCTGCTTGAGCAGATTGGCTGACCTGGTCCCACACTCAACTGCCTACTTGAGCAGCTTAGCTGACCTGGTCCCACGCTCAGCTGCCTGCTTGAGCAGCCTAGTCTGATCTGGTGCACACTCAGCTGCCTGCTTGAGTAGCTTGCCTGACCTGGTCCACGCTCAGCTGCCTGCTTGAGCAGCTTGCCTGACCTGGTCCACACTCAGCATGACTAAGAAACTTGGTGCTTGGTTGCACAGCTTTGTGCTTGGTTGCACAGCTTTGTGAACAGCTTTTCTTTTACTTGAATTTCTTCCAACCAAGACCAAGTTTCTTAGTCATGCTTAATTTTAAGCATGCACCTTACCATGCTTGGTTTAAGTATGCACCTTACCATGCTTAGTTTTAAGCATACATGTGTCATTCATTTTGGCTTGATTTCTTCAAGGTGGAGCAAGCTTTCTTTCTTCCAACCTAAACATTCTTTTTGGTCCAATTTCCTACGAAACTCAAAGAAAACTTGGACAAGAGGTGATCAAAAATTATATTTATTCAAACACACAAAATTTATCTAAAAAGTGTTGAATTAAGTTGGTTTTCATATTTTTGCGTAGGATAGTGCCATGAAAAGTGTATGAAAATTAGGTATTTTTGGCACTTATAAATCATTTTCTACAAAGATCCATTTTTACTCCTAAGTATGGTATGTTATGTTCTTTTGAGAATAATGATTTCATTTTCCCTATCATGTTTAAGCAACAAAGACTCTTTGAGTTTTGTGAAATGCATTATGCCAATTATCTTGAACTTATGAAGGTATTTTACTACAATTTAACCTTCAAGAAGAATAAAATGTTATCTTTTGTCAAAGGCAAAGATATTCCCATAGACTTCATAACTTTAAGTTCTATTTGCAGTAATATGTCATACATAGGGACGATAGTAGAATCAGGCATTCAGTTTGACATAGAAGGGTATAACAAAATGGATTTCTACATCTCTATGTGTAGATATTCAAAAAGGGTAATTGAACTGCGTAAGCAAAGGTCTTTCAATGATTTTGTTAGAGATCGAAACATTTTATTTGTTACAAATTTAAACCTAGAGAATCGTTTGTTTCATTACTTTTTTAGTAACATCGTTGTTCCAAAAATTTCAAATCATTCACAAATAAATGATATAGAACAACAATTGATGTACGCTACTAAACATAATGTGCCAATTAATTGGACATTAATGGTAATGAAACAAATGTGGGCCTTTAAAGGTGATTTTGGACCCTTGCCATATGTTATTCTCATAACTACTATACTTGAGTATTATGGTGTATCCTATGCAGCTGAGTCTAAGATCCCACTCGATTCATGGGATAAAAATTTGAGGTGAATGTGATCCACAAGATAGGATGATTTTGAGATACCACTGACATGATTTATAAGAATCATAGTTATCAACATGCTCTTAACATAGAAAATCCTTATGTTGACCCTCCTACTTGAACCTCATTTTGTGTTGAATCTTTCTCCTCTGACTCCACTCCTTCCAATTAGATGATTATGGACGAGTTATTTTCGCTTCGAGGCTACATCACTACAAGGATGGATGCTCTTGATACTACGAACCATCAAGTCCAAGAAGAAGTTAGAATTTTGTCAAGTCGATTGGAATACATGGACTTGGATGTTGAGCGGGTTGATCCAGATTCTTAGGAGTAGTGGTCTAGGATTTTGCTTAGTACATTGTTGTTATTTTTTGTTTTTGAACATGTCGGATTATGGTTGTTAAATTTTATGTCTTAACCTTTTGTCATGTATGAACTACGTTTAACTGTTTGAATGAATGATATCTTATGTTTATTCCATTATCTTATAGCATTTCATATTATTCCCAAATTTGTTTTACAAGAATTTATGACCTTGGCTTTCTAAAGAAGTCAAATATATGTTGTTACCCTTTGATATATATATATATATATATATATATATATATATATATATATATATATATATATATATATATATATATATATATATATATATATATATATATATATAATTTTTGATGAAGTCAAAAGGAGGAGAAAAGTCGGAGTTGTATTTTTTCAATCAAAATTTTTCCAAGCACATACAATAAAACAAATGAGGCATACAAGATAGGGGGAGCATACTCAAAGTCAACCAAGTCAAATTATATGAAGTAAGCAAAATTTTCAGAAAAATTCAAATCCAAAATTTCAAAAGATGTTGGTTTGTCATCATCAAAAGAGGAGAGATTGTGAAGAAGATCTTGCTCCTGACCTTGGCACGATTTTGATGAAGACACCAAGATCACAAATAAAAAAAAAAGGAAGAAGACTATGAAGACATAGAAGAATCAAGCTTCAAGGAAATTATAGATTAAGTCTTCAATAGGTACTTTTAACCTTATGCTCAATTTATATTTAGTAGCATTGCTCAAAGAATTCAAAACCTATTTTCAAAAGAATTGAATAAGCCTTGAAACAAAGTAAGAAATGCTAAGTAATGAGTTACTTGACCTGAGTAATAGGTTTTTAGATCTGGGTAATAGGTTACCTGAACTGTGTGACAGTTGGTAATAGGTTACTAGAACTACGAAATAGACTACCTAACTAAGGAAATAGTTACAAAGCATAATTGACATTGAGTAACTGATTAATTACTTGTATAATCGATTATCACTTTGGACAGAAAGTTTTGGCAATCGATTACCCATAGTTGTTGGAGACCAAATTTTCAAATTTAAATGAACAACTTTCATCCATAGTGAAATGGTTCCATTTAATCGTGTCTCCTCTACATGGAAGGATACTTTGGCTGATTAGAAGCCTATTTAAAGGTACTCAGACATTCAATTTAAAAACACAATCAATAGGACAAATTTTCACAACTGAGTTAAACAATCTGCACTCTTTTGCAACTTTGATTTTAACTTTCAGATTATTCTAAAGTTGCTTCAAGTGCTAAACTCTAAAGATTTCAAACATAGAAGAGCATTGTTTAGTGAGTATATATTTAGAGCAAAGGGATTGCAAGTTATAGCAAATTGTCAAATACTTGTAAAGGCAATCCTACTATTGGTTTCATTCTTCATCTTGTTGTAAAACGTGTCATCATAAGGGTGTGGTGAGAAGGGGAAAAGAGTTAACTTGGAAAGATTGTTTTCTGAGGGTAGATATTTGTGAGTGTGTAAGGTACACGGGTCTCGGGGAGAGAATTTGTAATTGCTACTCAAATTATCTAGTGGAAAAATCTCTTGTGTGGCAAGAGTACTAGATGTAACTTTTGGTGGATAAGAAGGTGAACCAGTATAAAAATTCTATGTGTACTCTTCTTCATCTGCTCTATTTGTGTACCATCATTTGGTTTTTAACTTCGTTCATTTTTGCAACTATTTTCTGCTGCACAAACACTTTGATATCTCAAGCAAAAAAATTGGTCATTTCTCCCATCCACTTAAAGCAACTTCAGAAAATTTAATCTGAAAGTTAAGAACAAGTTGCAAAAAAAGTGTTTCAGAAAATCCAGATTGTGTATGTGAGTTATATTTTGAATTATGAGTTTCAATGACATTAAATAGGCTTTCCAATCAGCCATAACACCTCTATAAAAAAGGTAGGATTCAATTGGAACGAAACCATTTCGTTTGGGGTGAAAGTTAGGTGGTTTGAATCTGAAAATCTGGTGTGACAGCTCTTGATAATAGATTATAGCATCAACGTAATAGATTACCCAAACATTTTCTCCAACTGAGTAATTGATTATCACACTGTGTAATCGGTTACTCAAAGAGTGTAATCAATTACTCAAGCATTCTGCCCAACTGAGTAATTGATTATCACATTGTGTAATCGGTTACTCAAATATATTGTAATCTTGTAATCAGTTACTCAAAGAAGTAATCGATTACCTTGTTCAATTTTTGTTGGGTAACTAGTTTCTCACTCATGTAACCTATTACTTAGTTCTGGTAACCTATTACTTAGTCACAGTAATCTATTACTTAGATCTAGTAACCTGTTACACAGTATTTTGAAAATTGTTTTCATTTATACTTGTAGTTTTCAATTTAATTTCTAAAGTACGTTTTTAACATTACTACTAATTTTATATTATAGAGTACAAGGATACAAGTACCTATAGACTTAGACTCTAAATTCATTGAAGCTTTATCTTCATTGTCTTTATAACATATTAGAGCATTTTTTACCAATTACATTGAGAGCAAAAGGATTACAAGTAATAGCAATTATCAAATACATGTAAAGGAAATCATGTCATTGATTACATTCTTCATCTTGTTGTAATACTTGTCATCACAAGGGTGTGGTGAGAAGGAGAAAAGAGTTAACTTGGAAAGGTTGTTTTCTAATGGTAGATATTTTGAGTGTTTAAGGTATAATGGTCCCGGGGAGAGAAATTGTAATTGCAACTCAAAGTATCTAGTGAAAAAATCTCTTGTGTGGCAAGAGTACTAGATGTAACCTTCGGTGGACAAGAACGTGAACCAGTACAAAATTCTCTATGTACTCTTCTTCTACTTTCTTCTTGTGCTTTCATTCTGGTTATAACTTGGTTGATTTCTGCAACCATTTTCCGCTGCATAAACACTTTGATATCTAAGCAGAAAAATCGATTATTTCTCTCATCAACTAA
>NC_032010.1:13955480-13998939 GCF_001865875.1 Lupinus angustifolius
CCCAATCTTAGTTGTCATCTAATACTTACAAGCCTTCGCAAATGGGAAACCCATTAATTGATTAAGTCAGTTTTAGTTATGAAATCTTTGATTTTTAAAGAACGTTAATCATTTAAGTGTCAACATAAACGACTAATATAACAAAAAACTTATTGAAACTAAATACTATTTAAACTAACCATTCCCATAAGCAAACACAATTAAATCACAACGAATTTTCAAGATTAAACAAATAGATTTCTGAAAAAGTGAGCAAGATACTTTTGACATAATATAAGAAAATTTTATTGAATCTTTGAAGAGAGGTTTTCAAGCATTTATCATATCAAAGTTTTTCAAAACCTTTGAATTTCATAATCATTCATCTTCAGATTCCGAGATTGTGAGATTTATCAAGAATGGTTTTATATTTTGAATTAAGTGTATGTTAACACAACAAAAGATACAAGACTTTTGTACACAAAGGAACGATTGAGTTGTAATTCATCCCTTATGGTGTGAGGTATCACCGTAGAAGAAGAGAAGAATTCAAATGAAATCCTAAGCTAGAAGTGGTGAGGTATCCATTAGAAGCTAGGCCCAAGAGGTTCTTGATGGAAGATTGTTTGTAAAGACATTCAATTTCTTCATAGTGAAAGCAAATCTCTCATATTAGTAGGGGTGGAATGGATGTAGGTTGCACTGGCTGTAATTGAACCAGGATAAAATCAATCGTGTGAATTTCTTGTATCCCTACATTTTTACATTTATGGAATTATCAATTTCTGATATCTTGAATTGAAATTCATATTAGGATTGTTGCATAAGTGTCTTTGCATGATTATCACATAAAATGATCTATTAAAGTTCATGTAGGAACAAATTGATCACTACATTTTGTTGTGTCAAGAACAAAATATTTTCAAGAAAACTAATCGAGTTGATTGATTAAGTCTGTTGTTAATTGATTTGGAGATTTCTATTAATTGATTAAGTGGTCTTTTAATCGATTAATACCAGTGAAAAATAGTGAATATCTTTTATAACCGATAAGTTTTAATTGTAAATCAACCCACATATTCACCCTTCCTCTGGGTGTGTTAGAGCCCTTCTTACCCAACACATATGGTCTGGTTTCCCACATTCAAAGCAAGTGAATGTTTAGCTTGATGTGGAAGTCTCATTACTTCTTATGAATCTTCTGGTTGGTCTAGACATTACGCCTTTGTTCCTCTTTATAAATTTGTTGAACTTCTTCACTAACATGCTCATGTTCTCTATGTCTTTTTTTTCTGATTCATCTCCTGAGGTTTTGCATGTATCTGCCTTTTCCTTTAAGGAGATATTTTCCCTTTTCTTCTTATGTTCTTCGTGTTTTTCAAGTTGGCTCAACTCCAACTCGTGTTCATGTAGTTTTCCAAAAAGAGTAGCCAATGCCATATTAGAGATACTTTTATCTTCGAATATAGTTGTCGCTTTGGGTTGTCAAGTTCTGGTAAGAGACCTAAGGACTTTCAGGTTTATATCTCTATTTGACAACACCTTGCATAAGGCAATCAAATAGTTCAGAAGGTGGGTGAACCTTTTTTCTAGAGATAAAGTATATTTTTTCTCAAGGTTTCATGTGGAACATCTCATACTCTTGGGAAATAGTATTGAGCCTGGAATGCTTCACTTCCCCAGTTCCCACATTAGTGGTCTCTAAGGTATCCCATATTTATTTTGTAGACTTATAGTTAAATATCCCTAAAGAACTCATTGATTCCTAAGGCTGGAGTAAGGATATATTTTGCCTTAAAATCATATTGCACCTTTTTCTTATCGTCATCGTTCCAAGTAGATTTTGGTTTTGATTCCTTCCCACCATTGATTACAGCGAAGGGCATATAAGGTCCTTCTTCAATCGCATTCCAGATATCATGATCTTGAGATTCTATGAAGATTCTCATTCTGATCTTCTCGCAGTCATAGAATTCTCCAATAAAACTTGGAGGGTGATTGATGTTGGACCCTTCTCCCAAAAATGATTTTAGAGGCCATCTTAGAGAGTATCTTATCCAACCTAAGCTCTGATACTAATTGTAAGTATAAGATGACAAACTAAGAGGGGGTGAATTAGTTTTCTACACGATTAATGATTTTCGCAACTTGGAAACAAGTGGAGTATATGCAACAGAAATATGTTGCAGAAAATCAAAGTAGAGAAATTTAAAAGTAAAGAGTGGGGAAGAAAAGAGATGCACTAGTTTCTATATTGGTTCACCTTCTTGTCCACTTGAAGGATACGTCCAGCCCACTTGATCACCTAAGAGCTTTTACTGATTTGATGAGTTGTAATTAAGAATCTCACCCCGAGATTCTTAGTACAATACACACTCACAATAATTTCACCACCTTGGAAGAACACCTCTTCTAAGTATCTTTCTTCCCTTTTCCACCATACCCTATAGTGAAAAGTTTATAGAATCTTTACAAAGAATGAAGAATAGAATAATGTCTAGATTACAGAAATAATTTGACACTTCTAATCTTGTAATCCTTATGGTATTTAACTATGAATAAGTGAAAACTTAGAAAAACACTTGACAATAACTTTAGACAATTCTAAAAGTTTATCACGTACTTTGATTATTTAGAAAATTACTTGATAGATGTATGAAAGTTGTGTGTAATTAACGTATTTCAAATCGGGTGTCCTAGTGTCTTTAAATAGGCTTCCAACCATTCATCATACCACTGTGTGAAGATAAGAGACGTTTGGAATGACATCCATTTCTTTTGGGTGAAAATCGTTCAGTTTGGATTTGAAAATCTGGTGTAAAATATCTCAGTAACTGATTACTCTACTTGGTAATCGATTACCCAAACATTATGTCCAAATGAGTAATCAACTCTCAATGAGTAATCGACTACTCTATGTTAAAACTGCAGGGTAACCTCTTACTCAGTTTGGGTAACCTATTACTCAGATCCAATAACATGTTACCTTGTACAAGTAACGTACTACTCATGTCGAGTAACATGTTACTCAGGTCAAATAACATGTTGCTAAGCTTTCTGAAAATTAAGTTCATTTGATTTGAAGTTTAAATATATTTCAAAAAGATTTTTTTGATTGAGCATTATGGGTAAATATAATTAAAAGAGTTTGGGAAAGAAGTACATATCTTAAAAGACTATAGAACATCTTGATCTTGATAGTTTGTCTTCAAGGTCTTGTCTCTTTTTCTTCTTTATGATGATTTTGGTGTTTTCACAAAATCGTGTCAAGGTCAAGAACAAGATCTTCTTCACAATTAGTCTTTTTTAGCATGTGTTTATAACATATGATATGGACTAATTTGACCCATAATTGATATTTTTGTAGATCATTTTGGGTTTTACAATTTTTGAGAGACCAAACTTGTACACGTGAAAATTTTGAGGGACCAAAATATGTATTTACTCTTATGGTTTAACATTTCTTGTCATTTGATTTGATACATTATTTTGTTCTTCTACGTAAAAAGACATTATGTAAAATATGACGAATAATATAATACTTAACTTTATAACATTATTATAATTTATAAATATTAATCTATTTTTTTAAAGTTCATAAAACCAATATTTATTATCTATTTTTCATCATAGATTCATAGTACTATTATGTTGCAAAACAATTTTCACTTACCAAGCCAAATATCTCAAAAAAATGGAGAAATAAACAGGTAGTCCGACCTTGCTCGAGTAAGTTCGGCTCATATCCAGTTTTAATATAGTCTAGTTATTTCAGACTAAAAAACACAGGTTCAATAAATATTACCTAATATAGTACTCAAATCCTATAAATTTTTGGATTTTGGTGGACCGACCACACCAAACTCACTCATTTTGATACGTCTAATAGATATATTGTAGCCAAAAAAACAACTAATGCATATATATATATCTTTCAAGGTGGAAAATAATATAGTTTTTATCCATTACCAAATTAATTTCCTCGAGATTGCACTGTTAAGTATTTTCTCTCTCTATTTGACAACAATATTTTTTTATGAAATTTATTTTTTCACCTACTATGGTGTTAGAACATCTTGTAACTACACTTGAATAGACTTCATGGAAAATAATGAATAAAGGTGGAGAGGATCAACAAGAATTTGGAGAATGAGATCGGTTGTAAAATGGGCGATTTTCTTAATATTAATCCTTATGGTTGAGTATAAGAATATAAAAATGATTTTTTATTAAAATTTAATTAAAAAATATTTGATAAAAAAGTTTCCATGATTTACACTGATAAATGATCCTTCGTAATAACAATTTTTCTTAGGTTTGAACAACACTTTAATTCCTTAAAAAGAACACTTTTAATTTCCCTTTACAACTTAAAAATGGGTGGCTGTTGGCTGAGAATTGACTTTTAAGTGAGGCTTGCCAACATGCAATATTTATGCTCTATTTCAACGGATTGAACCTCTGCTCCTTCCATCCTATCCATTTCATCCACACACTCAAAAGAAAGATGTAGTATTTTTTTTAAATATTTTCCAAAATATCAAATAAATATGAAGAAAAAATAGTTCCTCATAACCTCCTACGCCCACACTAAAATAAAATATTTTCTATTATTAAGCATTTGATTCCAAGTATCTTTTGTGCCCGTCACTTTTAATTTCTATCTCCTATTATAGTTGTTCCCATAATAGGTAAATATTTATTAGTCTACTTTCTATGAAATCTCTCCTCTCCACATTTTTTTCTACTTACCTTTCTTGAACTTTCCAATTACAAAAATTTGCTTTCAATACCTCTAGTATTCTAGGCTTCTAAATTTCTATTTATTTTTCTAAGTATATTGATTTTGTTGTTTGGTTGTGGTTGAAATTGTGTTGGTATCATTATATGATTTTTACATGAAACACATTTTGTTTCAAAAGGAAATTTTCAATGGTTAAATGTTACATTTTTTGAGTTCCTCCTGAATCTAGATTTGAATGATTGAATCAATGTGTGCTTGAGGTATGGCAGGCTTTGATGTCTCAGCATATGCTCATAGTTCTGTGCACAAGGCCTTAATATTAAAGGACTATATTGGTCTTCAGGAAATACTAGTTGGCCTCCCAAAACTTAGTAATCCCTATGAGATTAAAACTGAGGCTGCATCAATAGCTGAGGATGAGAAGACTGCTGCAATCTCAGCTGTGGTAAATAGGCACGACGTGCCGAATGGTGACACCCCTCTTCACTTGGCTGCAAAACTTGGTGAGTTGGTTGCGGTTGAAATGCTTATGGCAGCTGGGGCCAATGATAGCTTGAAGAACAAGCAAGGATGGAGTGCTCTTAGAGAAGCTATTATTAACAAACAAGATAAAATAGCAATGATTATGATTAAGTATTCTTGGAATGATTATGATGAAAAATGGCATCGAAGGTTGCCGCGTTACATAGGGACGATGAGAAGGATGAGAGACTTTTACATGGAGATCACATTCCATTTTGAGAGTTCTGTAATACCTTTCATCTCAAGGATAGCACCTTCAGATACCTACAAAATTTGGAAAAGGGGTGGGAATATGAGGGCAGATATGACTTTGGCTGGTTTCGACGGATTGAAAATCAAGAGGTCTGACCAGAGCATTCTTTTCCTTGGTGATGGTTTAGATGATGGGAAGAAAATCCCTGGATCATTGTGCATGGTTTCACACAAGAAGAAGGAAGTAATCATTGCTTCTTCATCTTCCGAAGTTGTGAAACCAACTGATAGAGAAGTTAGGCAATCGTTGGCGCGGAAGTCTAAGTCGAAAATAGTGAGAGTTGGAATTGATGTGAGTCAGGCACTTCTTGTTCCCCAAGTTACATGGAGAAGAAAGGAGAGAAAAGAAATGGTGGGGCCTTGGAAAGCTAAAGTTTATGATATGCAGAATGTGATTCTAAGTGTTACATCCAAAGCAATTCCGGGATCTGCACCTGAGGGTAAAGTTTCTTTGCAAGATAGTAAGAAAAACAATGAAGAAATAGATAAGATTTTAACACAAGAAGAAAAAAAGCAATTGGAAGCTGCAATGAATAATTCATCATATGAGAATGATCATAAAATTAATGTAAAAGATGAAAAGAAAGGACTACCTAGTGGACATAAAGAAAAGAATCACCACAAGGGAAAACAAGGTGAAGCACCTTCTGTGAGTTCTGCCAGCAGTAGTAGCCATAGGGATGAAGCTGGGGAAACTGAGTTTAAGAAAGGAATGATACCTGTTCTTTGGCTTTCCCCAAACTTTCCACTAAAAATTGAAGAGTTGTTACCATTGTTTGACATTCTTGCGGAAAAAGTTAAAGCAGTTCGTCGATTAAGAGAACTCCTTACAACTAAACTTCCTAAGGACACTTTTCCAGTCAAGGTGTGTGCTCTTTGATTTATGCTTTTTTACAAGACATCTTATAGTTTACTTAGCATTATTGTTTATGTTATGATGTCTCTTCATGTTTTTTAATATGGGTAGATGTTATGCTTTGTTAGGTGTATTGTTGCTGCAATTGATAGTGCTAGGAATATTTGCTCACTCCTTAAAGTTGAGAAGGTGTGTGTATATGTACGTTAACCATCATAGTGGACTATTGAAAATGAATTAATTTAACATCCTGCTCTGCTAGTATTTGCACAGCACCACTGATATATCTAGCTCTCATCTTTTGAAACTAATGGAATGATAATAGTTTTTGTATTGCCAAGATTTAGGACAAAAATAGTTCGTATGTTGGCTGCAGCCTGGCTATGATACTTATGATTTATGAAGAGAGATATTTGTTGTACTAAATCATGTTCCAAATTCTGTCTCGCATCAATAATAATGAAACAAAAATAACAATAATAATGAATGTTAAAAAAAAATGAGTTAACATGGCATGTTTCATTGGCGTGAGATAGGATTTAGGACAACATATCATTGCTATTAAAATTTAAATCTTTCTTTTACTATTACCAACCTCCTTATGATATATATATAGTGACAGAGCCTTCCTTCTTATTTGATAATATTCTTAATTTGTTTGTGCTATGGAAAATAAATAAATAAAATATGAAGTTTCTGTAACTTCTATTTTATCTATTTACCTGCATTGGTGCATACTTCAAACTGAATCCTCATTTGTATAAAACAAAAAGAACTTTGTATCAAAAAAAACTGAATCCTCATTCCTTTTTTATTTTTATGGTTTAAAAGGATTTACTAGTAATCATGTTTGTTGTTAGGATTAAAAGTAAAAAAACTGCTTCACCTTTCATTTCTTTATGGTTGGTTCACTAATTCTTGTCGAACATGGGATCCTCTTCCGTATTGAGAAGCAAGTGCTTTAAATTCTTTTTGTTTTCAATAATAAAAGTGTTATTTCATATACATAAAAGAATAAATATGTCATTATATGTCGGATTTTCTTTTGCCTATGAAGCATTTGCATAAAAGAACTCATTTCACTACCTTTGTAAATTCAGGTTGCCCTTCCTGTGGTATCCACAGTTAGAGTAATTGTTACCTTTACAAAGTTTGAAGAACTTCAGCATGTAGATGAGTTTGAATCAGCCCCATCAAGTCCTACTGGTGCAGGCCATGAACAAACAGAAGAGGCACATTCCTCATCATCATGGTTTCACTGGATAAAGGGTTCCTCTCAATCCATTTCATCTGGTTCTGAATCTTGTAGGATACATGAAAGCCATGACCTGTTCTCAATTCCCTCTGATTATAAATGGATTGATATGGATGCCAAGTTGAAGAGTTATGACAGGACCAAGCCAAAGGCACAAAAGTCATAATCACCATGGTTGAAATCACCAATTTAAATTGCGGTTGCGGTTACAGTTGTATATATTGAGATTGTGGCTGTTGCAATACGGATTGCGATTGTTGCAGTATAGTCCATTGCGGTTGCATTGTAGTCCATTGCGGTGGGGAGTACATCTGCTGTACCACAAAGTTTGTCACTCCATATACCATTGCTTATGATTGGTTGAAAAAATATATTTAAATTAAAATTTTAATAATTAATTATTTTTCTGATAATCACAAGCAATGGCACATGGAGTAGCATACTGTTTTATGACAGTAGATGAACATTAGCAAGCTTCATGCCTTAATGATACCATAGATGAACCTAGAGGGTTCCAAATAGGGATAGTGTTTCACTGAACTATGACTTTTGTAAAGATGAACAAAAACTTCAGGATATATCCTCACATGGAGGAGTTTTGAATTTTTTAGTAATAGTCTTCTTTTTAATTTATTACATCTTATATAGTTTTAGTACAGTTATTTACCGTGATTCATATTATGGATCCCCATAATCACGTTAAACCATAATTATAGTGGAATACCGAAATATAATGTTACTGACACATTGATTTGTGGTACAATTGTATTAAGCTGTATTTGGGTCACATCAAAAAGTATCATACCACATCAAATTTAAAAATAAACTGTATTTGGGTCACATCAAAAAGCATTATACCACATCAAATTTAAAAATAAACTGTTTATTATAAAATAATTCACACTACAACTATCGTCACAAATGCTGTTATTATAGTCATCATAATCACAACTATAATTTAAAACATTTATGGACTGATATTTATGAAATGGAATTAGGAGAGTCCATAGTCTTCAGGCTTAAAAAACAGCAAAAACAATAAACCTACAAATTAAAATTTGGTCAAATCCCCTATGGTTTGTTGTTCCATTTGAATCCAAATGTGCCTATGGTATAAGCCTAAGTACGTGGGATAGTGTTGTTGTACAAGTGTCCAAAGCAAAATATTCTCATTTGTCAGGATAATCTCACTGTAGCATTCTACCCAAATAAAATTGCGACATAGTTTTTCAACTTCATTACAAATGTCAAGTTGTCTAGTCGTAGTCTAAATAACATAATAAGGAAGGCTCAAATACAAGATTGTGCAAGAGATAAAAAACACTTCTTTCATTTGTTTGGAGGAAAGAAAGTAAAAAGAGAGAAATATATGAAATGAGAAAAAAATATGAAAAATAGAGTGAAGTTTTGTGTTATTTAGTTGTATAGAAAATGAAGAGAAATGAGTGATTTTACGCTTTTATTTTTCCTCTCTCATTTTGTCTTCATATGAAAGAAGAAATTTTTTTGATTGGTCTTAGTTCCTTTTTTACTCTCTTCTTAAACTATCTCCCAACCAAATGAGAAAAGGAATATATTTCTCTTCAATTTCTCTCCTCTTTTTCTCTCCTACCAAATTAGGGCTACAATAGTCAATGGGGATACCAAGGTATTTGACTATTTGCCAATATATTTAGATATACGAATATTCAAGCAAACACTAATCTAAGAAGATAAGTTGTTATTTACATTTTGAGAGAGAGAAATATAATATTTATGTAAACTCATTGTCTATAAGCTGAATGAATATCAGTCACGGGATCTCAGCAATAAGGATTAAGATAACTGACAAAGTATGGGAATCAACTAATTATTACAGATAAGAGTATAATATCTATACATTATTAATGATCGTATATAAAGTTCATATATTATTATTACATATATTTTTTCTCTATATATAAATAAATAGATCAAACATTATATTGTTGGTCAATGTTGTGGCAATCACATTTTCCCTATATCTTATTGTCGCGCCCCGATTTTTGGTTGCACGACTTTGTTTAGAGTTGTCACTATATTTTATAGTTGAAAATGTAGAAAACTTTTTTAAACCCAATTACCTTGGTCTGTTGGATTTTTGATATCTAGATTCGAGAGTCGGTTACAAGGTAGGAAAAGTATTAGCACCCTACCCGCCCGCCTTAAGCAGTACCCTTCATTAAAATATATGATTTTATTATTATTATTATTATTATTTAAATTTTTGATTAATTAATTATTATAAAGAAAAAATTATTTATTTTTATTATTGTGTCTGACAAGATTGACTTTGATCCTACGTACTCATATTAAGGGATCAAGGCTTACGTAGTTCTTTAAGTAGAAAAAAGTTTATTGGTTAAGTGTATTTTAATTAAAGAAAATATATTTTTTATTCAAAAATATATATTTTGCAAGTTTTTTTTATTATTGAAAAAAAGTTTTTATTCGGTTAAATTTGTTATTTATTTAATTAAGAAAATAGAATTTAATCAATTTTAAGATTTAATCGATTGAAAAGAAGCGACGTAGCGCGACCTTTCGAAGATGATTTAAGAAGAAAGAGGTCTCTAGAACGACCTTCTCTCCATCTTTGATTAATTCTCAAATTTATTTTATTTTTTGAAAAGTGCTTATTATAATGTCATATTTAACTTTTTTTTTTAAAAATGTTCAATTTTGTTTAATCATAACTCTAATTATTAGCAATATTAAAATGTTTTTTATCTATTTTTTGTTGTTACTATTACTCATAAAATATTACTAATAATTATTCATTATTATAAACATTACACTCCTGTATAAAATAATTAATGAAAGTATTTTAAAAATTATATACAAAATAACTTAATTATTTATTCATTAAGCAATATTGTATTGTTAAACTAATAAAAGAAAGAAATAAATAGGGAAAAAAATAGTACCTTAGCCTTTGAAATATAGAAATTTGCATTAATGAAAGTTGGAATAGTATGTTGAGGTTTGGTAGACTAGACGACACGTGGCAGCATGTGATTGAATGTAATGTTGTAAAGGAGTGCACTCAGACACGTGGCGCCTTGCTATTGGAAGACTGGGGAGGGTGCACTGGACAAAATTTGCACACGGTTACACTTAATCCTACATGCCTATGGGTGTTGCGTTCCAGTGTGGCGCGACGCACTACAGCATGGGTGTGTTTCATCACCTGATTGGTTGTTTACAAAGTCAACGTGATGATTGAGAAAGTATGTAGATCCGATGAGTGTTGTGCAACGTGATGGCAAGTGTGCAGTACAATTATACTCACGGCTACACTGGATTATTTGGCTATGGAACCTTTCACTCCCAGATAGTGACTCATGTGTGTTTTTCGTGTCTTTTCCAGTGTTAACAGTGTTGTTTATTGGAACCTCTTAACCCTTCACAAACCCACCTATTCATAACAAAAAATTTCTAACCTATTCCTCTAAAATTTTGTTAACCGGAAACCAATTTTGTTAGTCCACTATCCCCATTTTTGTGGATCTAAACCATCCACCATGTCAGATTTGACTTGGTGTTTTATGTTATTTTTTTATTTTTTGAAAATCTAATTAAAACCTAATTAAATAAATTTTAATTACTTTTAATATTCTATATATTCCGAAAAATAATAAATAATAATATCTGAATATGTTTTAATTTTTTAAAATTATATTTCCGAAAAAATAAAAAATAAAAAATTATTTTTTGTTTATTGGGAATTTAAAAGGGATATTTAAAATATGTCACTTATTTTATTTATTTTATAAATTTGAATTAATTCAAAATAAATAGAAATATTTTTGAATATGTCTAAAAAATTATATTTTCGAAAAAGTAAAATAAAAAATTATTTTATTGTATATTTGGAATTGAAAAGGGATATTTAGAATATGTCATTTATTTTAATTATTTTATAAATTCGAATTTAATTGTAAAAATTAATAAAAAATCTTTTTAATTATCTTTTATTTATTTTATAATAAAATTCGAAAACATAAACACAAAATAATAATAAAAGATTATTTTTATCTTTTTTTCTTAGAAAAATGATTATAGGTTTTCTTAGAGTCCATTTTAATTTAATTCTTTTTTCTTATTTTTATTATTTTTGAATTTTCGGTTAACTCAATCACTTATATATAGGAACCTTGTCAATATAGATTTAGTATTATTGTTTTTTATATTTTCGGTTAACCCAATCACTTGGATTTAGGGACCTTATGAATATAGATTTAGTATTATTATTTGTTATATTTTTCTTTTTTACTTTTTTTGTAAAATGAAGCTTCTAGAAAGATGTTCCAAGTATTTTTTTTAATTTCTATGATTTAATTAATTTCAAAAATACTTATAAAAAATTCATAAAATGGTTTTAATTACTTTTATTCACTAAAATTAAGTAAAGTCATTTTATTATTTTCATTTAAAACGTTTTGGGATTTTTCTGGGCCGGACAAAAAATGAGTGTTCATAGCTGTCCCTCTTTACTTGTTACTTACCTGATAGTAAGCAAACCAAAGTTTGAGAGATATCATGGTAAGTAACCAGTAAAGAAATGAACGTTATTTTTGTTAAGGCTCAGAAAAAAGCCAATGGGAAATACCGAATGTTGATGAAGCATATCGATGCTTTGCTGGTGGGTCAGGGATATGTTGAGGCAGTTCCCGCGCTTGCCGTGATGGACCAGGGATTTGTTGAGGCAGTTCCCACACTTGTCGTGATGGACCAGGGATTTGTTGAGGCAGTTCCCTCGCTTGCCAAAATGATTCAGGGATTTGTTGAGGCACTCGTGCTGCCAAAATAATTCAGGGATTTGTTGAGGCACCCATACTGCCATAAGGAATCAGGGATTTGTCGAGGCACCCATGCTGCCAAAAGGAATCAGGGATTTGTTGAGGCATCTATGCTGCCAAAAGGAATAAGGGATTTGTTGAGGCACCCGTGCTTCCAAAAGGAATTAGGGATTTGCCGAGGCACACGTGCTGCCATAAGGAATCAGGGATTTGCTGAGGCACCCGTGCTGCAAAAGGAATCAGGGGTTTGCTGAGGCACCCGTGCTGCCATAAGGAATCAGGGATTTGCTGAGGCGCTCGTGCTGCCATAACAGATCAGGGATTTGCTGAGGCATCCATGCTGCCATAAGGAAGGTTCTAGTGTGTCTTGAAAAATCGCTTGTGGATTGGGATGGTCCCGCACCAATTAGTTATGCAGACATGATGTAGAAATGCATGTTATAATCCATGGTTATGTGCTATGCAATATTTTGTCTGTTTGTTTGTTCATATTGGAAAAATAATATAGGGATGCATGTTTGAATGTTTCGTTATATGCATCATAATGTTTATTTGTCTGTTTATGTTTATTGGAAGAATAATGTAAAGATGCATGTGCAATGTATGATTAAGCAATGTTTTGTTTATTTGTTTGCGCTATAATGATTAGTGTATGAATGTGATTATGCATTGCTAGATATAGTTATGTTGTAAATATGTATGTCATGTATGATATGAATACTATATATTTTGTTTGAATGTAATGGAATGATGAGTAAGACCCATGCACAAATGTTACAATGTGTTACTTATGATTTTGCAGATGACACTAATCAATTCTTATAAACTCGACTAAAACGACCTTTGTTGCTTGATGTTGATTGGTACCATAGTTGTTTTCATCAAAATCTGTCACAGTTTACTTGAATGTGGCTTTCTCTTAAGGTGATCCATAAACCGCTTCGGTATAATTTTGAAGACAATGACTAAACCCAACTATTTTCATAGATTTTCTCTCACAAGTGTTAATGCTTTTTGTAACAACAAAAATTGCCTTAGTGTGCCTGTTTGTCTTCACCTAGGAGGCTACGTCTTCGACTCTCCAAAAATTTGCTTCAGTTTGGGTGACTGAGGATTTGTGGTGGTAAGTTTTCACATTTGGGTGTTCGTTTAATTTTCCCTAGTTTTTGCCCAGAATACCTTATGTAGGCATCTGTCGGGAATTCTCTCATTTTATTATGAACCATAGTCGCCCTTGCCAGTTTTCGACTTTGGACCACTCTCCTTTTCCTAGGTTATCCATGTGGGTTTTCAACCTAGCACTCTTTTGTTTTTGTTCTTTTTTTTCTCTTTTTTTTTTTTTGCTATTTTTTTTAACACCCTTAGGTGTCTTGACTCAATGGAAAGTAGAAGTTTTGAATAATGAGTCGTTCTTTCTTCAAGTGGCTTGATAATCGAAGATCTTTCTTGTGTCTAATTGGGATATTTTAACTTCTTGTGATTGATTCAACTAATATAATCATTATAAATCACTTTTACATTGCTCTAGATTTGAGCTCTTTTTAGATTTCCGCAAGAAAATGGGATCAACCCAAAAACTGCCCTAGTTTGTGCTTCTTGTGACTTTCCACTAGAAAATGTGATCAACCCCAAAATTTGTCCCAATTTGGTCTTCTTGTGACTTTCCACTCCCCAGTGTGAGCTAATATGAGTCATTCTTCTATTCAAAATGATCTGACAAACTTGGACTGAAAGGCTTTAGACCATGAATCATCTTAAACCTGCCCCAGTTTGAGAGGCTTTCAATTTGCCTTTGCCTTTATTGCTATGCATAACTTTTTTTAAAACAATGATCATGCAAATTTTGGTAAGTGTTTGGGATATGAATGTTGATGTGGTAGTGATGATAAAATTTAATTTGGGTTTGACTTGGGTAGATATGTTGGTGATGGTGATGATAGAATTCAGTTTAGGTTTGATAAATGTAGATGTGATGGTGACTATGATAGAATTGAATTTGTCTTTGGCTTACGAGTGATGGTGAAGTTATGAATGATAGATAACTGAGATTTGATTATGGTTGATGATATTTAATTGCTGTGTGGGATTGTGTTGATATGATGATGGTGATAATGAATTTTAACTTATGCATTAAAGATGAGATATTTTATCAAAAATTTATGAGATTTGTGGAGTCATCATTTTTTTGGTCATGATGCACATCTTAGGAAAATAAGTCCTCGGCAAGGTCTTTTTTAGCTTGTATCGTGGCTAGGATAGGGTTTTCAAGAAAATGATATAAGGCTCAAAACTTGTGTTTCTCATACCCACCATTCACCTTTCCTCTTTATCATATTTTCAACATTTTTCAAACATGACAATCAACTATTAAAAAAACTTTTCAAGTTTTGATAAGGATGACCTATGATCAAGGCGAAAAAATTTCATGAAGAGTTCTTTTTGTGATCCTTGATATTGCATTTTTGCTCTAATTTTTGCCTGAGATATTAATTGAGGATTCTTATAGGGCTTTTTTTTCTTTCTTTCTTTTTTTTTTGTTTTTTAGCAAGAAATGTTCTTTGTATTTTCTTATCCTTCGGTCACATGATTGATGTAAAAAAATATTTTAATTTAATAGTTGAATGCCAAGGAAAACTGTTGAAAAGCTGCCCTCCCCATGCTATTGAAATATTAAAGGTTATTCGAAAATTATCTCCTTTCATGATGTCTGGGCTCAAATGGGGTGACTAGGGATATCTCCAAGATGTTTAGGAATTACAAAAAATGCCTTGTGTCATTAGAAAAATTTGTTTGAAGATGTACATTATTTTTTTTGTTCTTGCATTTGCATCATCCTCCATTTTAATTTTTTGGATTCACTTTTTTAATCAAATATCTCATATTAATACATAGATTAATTTTATTTGGGTTATATCTTCTCTTTTTCGAGTAAATATGATTGGTAGAGTGTATTATGGGATGATAGGGTGATGTATGAGATGATGAAATTTGCATGATCAATGCATTAGTATATACTTTTTAAAAAGATATGCATTTGAAAGTAAATCTTTCTATGTGAATGCTTGAATGGTTTAACCTTGATTGTGGTCCTCAAGTGAAGAGAATTTTTCAAATTGGTCTCCAACTTTGTTAGGATTGAAGATAATGCACTCGAGTATGGACTCAACCACAAATTAAGAGTTCTCTATCTTCTTTGAATGTCTTTAGTTTCAAAATTGATTGCTTTTAGTCGAGTCTAACAGTATTCTTCTTAAAACCGATCTTCAAATGATGAGTGTCCTTAGCAGTGTGATCATGAAATGCATGCAGAAAAATGATTTCTTATTGATGCATGATATACATGAGGTGAATATTTTTGTCTTATCATATTACTTTGAATTGAGATGCAACTTATTACTCAAAATGATGCATGAAATGCAAGTGATGTCGACCTTGAGCTATACTTAAAAATGATAACGCACTTCATTTATGATTTGATGTATGAATGATGTGAGACTAGTATTTTTAAAGTATATGATGCATGCATGTGATTGATTTTTGAATGCATGAAGGCTATGAGAAGGTGTATGAAATGTTTTTTTATGATGAGATGACATGATTTATTACAATAAATACAATGATATGGTGAGGTATGAGATTAAAATGTATGATATAGTAATTCATGGAGTAGAATGTTTGAGTAATTTTATTTTGATTTTTTTTTATGAATATATGTATAAGTGAATGTTTGTATGAGTAATGTGTTTATTTTTTAAATTGCATGTATACATGAGTGAATGAATGCTTAATAATTTTTATGCATGAATGAATGCATAAGTCAATGAATGAGTACTTTTCTTTCTAAATATATAAAAAAAAAATTAGAATGATTGAGTGAATGAATGAAATGTAGATGAATGTATGATTATTGTATTTTTACTTTTTTAAATGAATGTAAGAATATTGTATTTTTTTTAAATGAATGTACAATTTATTTTTCTTAAAATGCATGTATGCATGAATTAATGAATGAATAATTGAATAAACCAGTTAATGAAGATTGTTATTTTTTAATTTGATGAATGAATGCATAAGTCATTCGATTTTTTATTATTTTTTAATATAGATTAAATGAATGAAGGAATTCTTTTTTATTGCATGAATGAATGAATGTGTGAATAATGTATTCTTTTTAATGAATATATGAAGGCTTAAGCCAACGAGTGTTTAAATAATGTATTTTTCTTCTTTTTTTTAGTGCATGAGTGAGTAATGGAATGAATCAATGAAGGAATAAATGTTTGAGTTATATGTATTATTTTACAGTAATGAATGCGTGATTTTTTTGATGCATGAGTGAATGGATTAGTATATATATAAGAGAATGTAAGAATGATGTATTTTTTTCTTTTTAAAAAATGCATATATTGATAGCTAACTAAAAGAATGTATGAGTAGTGTATTCTACTTGCATGCATAAATGAATTATTTTGAACGATAGTTTTTTTTTTGAGTTAGCGTATGCATGGATGAAATGATTTTTTTTGAATGATGTGTATATTTATAATGAATAAATGCATGCATAAGTAGTGGATGATCAATTTTCATATATATATGTATGTATGAATGTACGTATAAGTAAATCAATAAAAAAATTCTTTTTTGAATGCATGAATGAATGCGTAAGTCAATCAATGAAGATTTTTATTTTTTAATGCATAAGTCAACCAATGAAGATTTTTGTTTTTTGAATGGATAATTGAATGAATGTTTGAACATGTACTTTTTATGTTTATGCATCCATGAATGAATTTTTTGAATGATGTATTTTTTTATTAATGCATGATGAATAAAATGTCTAAAAATACAAAGTGCATGTCCCTTAAGATAATGGACCATATCTTGGGGTGGTTTAGCCATCATTACAATTTGAACATGTATATATATTTTTTAAATTAGATTTCTTTTATTTTTATCGTTCAGACTAGCTTATGGCCAAAATAAATTGTCATATTTATTTTTATGATAATCTCCTTGTCAGGGGAATAGGAATTTCCCTCAAGGGTGCGATATTTTACATGATTTTTATTTTACATGACAAAATTCCACACAATGTGTTATAATATAAACATTACACACATCACAAAATTCACAACAAGTACAATATCTTAGGACAGGGTTCTAACATACAATGGACGCTCTTGGCAAGTTCTAGACTCCTTATAAAGGTTCTCATATTGCATCTCTCTCGAATAGAGAAGCCCAGATAATATGATGTTAGAAACAGGAGACCAACTCGAGCGGCTAACTCATAATAAGAGGTAACAATATGAGTGATCCACATCACCAACACTTAGAAGCGAAAAAGATAGTGACTAGTGAGGCTAGTGTCCCTTCTATCTAAAAAGGTATCACTAATACCCAAGTGTAGGACATATTTGTGTGCCTAAAATGTGTACATTATATATCACAAAATAACAAAAACAATACATATATGCACATATAATTCATATACGCAACATATAATTACTAATTAAGCATGAAATTCATACCATTAATAATTAAGCATGTAACATATATATCTACATACAACTAATAATTAAGTATGTAATTCATACAACTACTAATTAAGCATGCAATTTTCATACATATAACATATAATTTAAAATTAAACATGCAATTTTTCATATTTATACATACAATTAAAATTAAACATATAATTCATATTTATACATATAATTAATAATTAAGCATGCAATTTTCATACATATAACATATAATTTAAAATTAAACATGCAATTTTTCATATTTGTACATACAATTAAAATTAAACATATAATTCATATTTATACATATAATTAATAATTAAGCATGCAATATTATTGAAAATAAACTAATCAACAAAATAAATAATAATAATAATGGTGAATAAACAGTCACACATTTTATTGATTATGGGTCACACACTCTCAAAAAAGTCCCCGGCAGAGTCGCCAGCTGTCGCGCCCCGATTTTCGGTTGCACGACTTTGTTTAGAGTCGCCTCTACATTTTATATTTAAAAACGTAGAAAAATATTTTAAGCCCAATTACCTTGGGCTTTTGGATTTTTGATATTCAGGTTCGGGAGTCGGTTACAAGGTAGGGAAGGTATTAGCACTCTACCCGTCTGCCTTAAACGGTACCCTTCATTAAAACATATGACTTTATTATTATTATTATTATTATTATTATTATTTAAATTTTCTGATTAATTAATTAATTATTATTAATAAAAAAATTATTTATTTTTATTATTGTGTGTAACAAGATTGACTTTGGTCATATGTACCCCTATTAAGGGGATCAAGGCTTACATAGTTCTTTAAGTATAAAAATGTTTATTTGATAAGTGTATTTTAATTAAAGAAAATATATTGTTTTAGTCAAAAATATATATTTTGCAAGTTTTGTTTATTATTGAAAAAAAAATTATTCGGTTAATTTTTTTATTTATTTAATTAAGAAAATAGAATTTAATCAATTTTGAGATTTAATCGATTGGAAAGAATCGGCGTAGCGCGACCTTTCGAAGATGATTTGAGAAGAAAGAGGCATCTAGGGCGACCTTATCTCCATCTTTGATTAATTCTCAAATTTATTTTATTTTTTGAAAAGTGCTTATGATAATGTCATATTTTACTTGTTTTTTAAAAAAATGTTCAAATTTATTTTTAATCATAATTATAATTATTTATAGAAAGTAAACAATTTAATTAATTGCTAAAAAGTCATAAAAAAGTTTGTTAATTGTTAGCAATATTAAAATGATTTTTATCTCATTTTGTTGTTACCATTCCTCATAAAGTATTACTAATAATTATTCATTATTGTAAACATTACACTTTTGTATAAAATAATTAATTAAAGTATTTTAAAAGTTTTATACAAAATAACTTAATTATTTATTCATTAAGCAATATTGTATTGTTAAACAAATAAAAGAAAGAAATAAATAGAAAAATATAGTACCTTAGCCTTTGAAATATAGAAATTTGCATTAATGGAAGTAGGAATAATATGTTGGGGTTTGGTAGACTAGAGGACACGTGGCAGCATGTGATTGGATGTAGTGTTGGAAAGGAGTGCACTCAGACACGTGGCGCCTTGCTGTTGGAAGGCTGGGGAGGGTGCACTGGACAAAATGTGCAACTGCTTGCAATGAATCCTGCATGCCTATGGGTGCTGCATTCCAGTGTGGCGCGCCACACTGTAGCAGGGGTGTGTTTCGTCACCTGATTGGTTGTTTACAAAGTTAATGTGATGATTGATAAAGTATGCAGATCTGATGGGTGTTGCGTAACGTGATGGCGAGTGCACAGTACAATTATGCTCACGGCTACGCTGGATTATTTGGCTATGGAATCTTTCTCTCCCACACAGTGACTCACTTTCTGTGTGCTTTTTTGTGTCCTTTTCGGTTTTTCCAGTGTTAACAGTGATGTTTTTGGAACCTCTTAACCCTCCACAAATCCACCTATTTATAACAAAAATTATCTCACCTAATCCTCTAAAATTTTGTTAACTGAAAAAACAATTTTGTTAGCCCATTTTTGTAGATCTAACCGTTCACCAAGTCAGATTTGACTTGTGTTTTTTATTATTTTTTATTTTTGAAAATCTAATTAAAACCTAATTAAATATATTTTAGTTACTTTTATATTCTATATATTCCGAAAAAATAATAAATAATTATATCTGAATATGTTTTAATTTTTTAAAATTATATTTCCGAAAAAAAGTTAAACAAAAATATTTTTGTTATTGGGAGTTTAAAAGAGATATTTAAAATAAGTCACTTATCTTATTTATTTTATAAATTCGAATTAATTCAAAATAAATAAAAATATTTTTGAATATGTCTAAAAAATTATATTTTCGAAAAAGTAAAATAAAAAATTATTTTATTGTTTATTTGAGATTTAAAAGGGATATTTAGAATATGTCACTTATTTTAATTATTTTATAAATTCGAATTTAATTATAAAATCAATAAAAAATCTTTTTAATTATCTTTTATTTATTTTATAATAAAATTCGAAAACATAAAAACAAAATAATAATAATAAAATATTATTTTTATCCATTTTTCTTAGAAAAATGATTATAGGTTTTTTTAGAGTCCATTTTAATTTAATTCTTTTTTCTTATTTTTATTATTTTTGAATTTTCGGTTAACATAATCACTTAGATGCACATACTTACATACATGATCATATATTTTGAATGCATTTAAAAAATGTTTTAAATCATACATCATTCAAAAACACGTTAATCGATTAAATAAGAGGTTAATCGATTAAGGTGGTTATTGATTTGTTTTATGTTATTTTCAAGAAAATCATTAATCGATTAAGGTTAATTATAATCGATTAACTTCAGTTAAAAACATAACAGTATTTTAACCCAAGTTTTTCATATTGTTTCATAATTGAGAATCACAAGAATAGGGTTAGAACATATTTTCGAAACAAAGAGTTTTACACATTCTCAGGAAATCTTAAGCTCAAACTTTCATATCTTTTAGAAAGATTTTCTAAGTGTTCTTTTGAAAAAAGAAAATGGTGAATCTTTGCAAGATATTCGTTGAGCTTAATTGTCATATCTTTATGAAAAAGAAACTTTGCATCTCACACATTCAATTCTGTAATTGTGAGATCTTTTAGAAGGGTTCTTAGATTGTAAGAAGAGTGTAAAATCTACACATTGAGGTGCATATGTAACTTGAAGAAAATTGTTGTACTAAGGCATTGACACATTCTCTTATTGTGTTGTATTACCATAGAAGGAGAATAGGTTTGGAAAAACCCTAGTTGTGGTTAGGAAAGTATCGTCACGAGAAGCAAGAGGTCTTGGTTGTAAGCGATACTTAGGCTGAGGCTAGAGTCGTGAACGGTGAGGTATCCTAGTAGGCGAGCTTAATAGTCAAACCGAAGTGGGGGCTTAAAGGTTCCAAGAAAGGAGCATCATGCGTCTTGTATTGGAAGTGTGTTTGTAAGAACAGTGAATTTCCATAGTGAAGAAAAATCTCCCTAGATTAGAAGGGGGGCCTGGATGTAGTTTGCAAGTGGACCCGCAAATGAACCAGGATAAAAGCCGAGTCTCATTCTTCTTTTCCCTTATCTTTTTACATTTCCGCATTACTTGATTTACTTAGTTTGACATGCATATATTTCTCAGATAATTGCATATTTTGTATTGTGCATTTACTGTTCTTAATTGTATGTAATAAGCGCATGTAAGTTTGATTGAATCTCGGTAATCTTGGAAGATCGAAAGAAAACTGTTTTAACTATAATTGAACAACATAATCGACTAAGTTGATTAATTAATCGATTAATAGCAGATCGGGTTAATCGATTAAGTCTGTGTTTAATCGATTAAACAGTGTCTAATTTTGTGTTTCTTCTTTGTTTATCGAACGATGGTAATTGTGTACTGTATCACATATTCACTTCCTTGGTGAGTGGTAGAGCCCCGTGGGACTCAACAAACTATTCTATACCATTGGAGTATCAAGTACATAACTTGGTAGTGGTGATCCTATTGGTTAATGTAAAGAACATCATCCGTAAATATTCATAGTCAAGTATTATAATTAATGAAGACAACTATAATCCATGAAGATTAGTATGTGGTGGATTAATGATTTTATGTTATCTATTATGGATATGAGATATGTAAGTCTTCACATAGATACATATTAGGAGTCGTGGTGCATTGAGTTGACCAGCCTTGAGAAGTTTACATGAATTGTTATGAGTGTTATATGAGGTTTTCAAAACGATAATGATTTACCGTAGATAATTTAGAGTAGAAAAATATGAGAAAAAAGTATGGGTTGTGACTGTGTAGGTTCTGGAGGACATTAGTGTGGTGGTCTAGGCAGTGCGAGCTTAGGGTGGAGGGCAACATTGTGGTGGTCCTGGGCAGGCCGTAATACAGTGGTTGTGGCAGTTCTAGTGGAGGAAGGGTTTCTTGTGTTTTGGGATAACTAGGTTAATGGGAGGAAAAAATGTTAGAGATGAGAGAGTGAATTTTCTAAATGGAAATCATAAACCTGCCCATGTTGCTAAACTAGTACAACTAAAATAAGAGGATTAGTTTTGTCCAAAAGTCTCAGAATGTTAACCTACTTCAACTAAGAAACTTCTTCATGGCCTAACTACCATAATATTGTGATTTCAAATTTTATATTTTTCCCTTAGTATTTTTTAATTTCTACCAAAAACTCATATAGTCATATATAATCAATCACCACTAGAACATTAATTGCAAGTAGAAACTATCCCTCTCACCTTAAACTCGACATTCTAATAAAACAAAAATTACAATTTAAAGTATATCCAATAAAAAAATTATAATATAAGATACACTAGATACAAAAAAAAAAGGCATACTAATTATACAAAATGAAGTGTGTAAAAATTGAATATTTAGTTGCATAAAATAAAAATGTGCCTCGGCAGGCACAAAGTACGTGTCGATACACTAGTATATACTATATATAAAGTTAAAACATGGTCTAACTACCATAACGTTATAATTTCAACTTTCATATTTTACTCTTAACATTTTTTAGTTTCTACAAAAAAAATCGTATCATAATAAGTAATCACCACCAAAACATTAATCGCAAGTGGAAATCATCACTCTCATCTTAAATTAGACATTCTAGTAAAACAAAAAATTATAATTTAAAGTATATCTATTAAAATAAGTTAAAATATAACATACACTAGTTAAATAAAAAAGCTATTCTAATTATACAAAATGAAGTGTATAAACATTGAATATTTAGTTTTATAAAATAAAAATGTGTAGGTAGACATGAAGCGCATGTTGATATACTAGTCTATATCTATAACTATACAAGAATAGAAGAGGTTGCTAGTATTGCCATAAAAGACATCTTCAAATAGTGACACTTGGAATACTAGAGAGTAGAATTGTAATACAAAATTTAAACTAATTAAAGATACTAAAACGTTTTTTCTTCAATGTATTTACTGAAATGTTCTTTACATTTTTTTGTTTTTTAATTATTGTTGTAGTGTCATTATTCACGAGTATCTTCACTATTCATGGGAAAAAATTTCTCTCTCCAACGAGAGGGTAACAAGTTGCATTTTTTGCATCAATTATTTTAAACAAAAACTCTACAACTTTCTTTTCTCTCTCCACATTTCTGCAACCATCTTTTTTAAACTTTTTACATCATCTCACACATTTCTTTATACAAAAGCTTTTTTAAAATAATCACTAATGAAGAACATAACAAGTAATTTGAAGTTTTAAAGCTCTATTAGTTTTTTATATATGGTGTTGTTATTGCTATTGACAACTTGATACTTGAGATTATTGTATATGAGATTGCTCTGATTTCCAACTAAATATACTAACAGTTGGGTGAGATTTGTTTAAGGAAAATGGTAACTGGAACACATTAAAAATATTTGGTCATATTTATATTGTTGATTTTTTAGTGTAAGCTTAGTTGGAACATATCAATGAATAACAATTATAAGCTATTTGCTCCTTCTTAAGTTATTTTTGTAGACTTTAAAATATGGCTAAAATCATTTTGTATATTCTTTAAGAAGTGACTAAAAGGATGCACATGGTAGTATTTTTATAATACTTTTACATACTTTAGTTTGACTTATATTCTTGATTTTTTTAGTTTGTACTTCTACAAATTATTGTATGATTGACTATATAGTGAGATTAATTACTTTAAATTTGATATTTTATCACTTCAAATTGTTTATATCAAGTTTTTATTCCTTTGTATTCTACTATTTTTACTTATATAGAGTTAGGATGGAGCGACCTGTGCGAATGCACTGGTATACTATTATCTATGCTATATATAAAGAGAACATGATGTAACTACCATGGTGTAATTTCACTTTCCTGTTTTGCTCTTAAACTTTTTAATTTTTACAAAAAATCACATAATCATATATAACCACCACCAACATATTAACCACATCTTCTATACTATACATAAAGGCAAAACATGATGTAATAACCATCATAATGTAATTTTATCTTCCTATTTTGTCCTTAACACTTTTTAATTTCTACAAAAAATCATATCTAACCACCACCAACATATTAACCACTCCTCCCACCTTAAGTTAAACATTATAATAAAATAAAAAATTATAATTACAGGACACCCAATAAAAAATATAATATAAAATACATTCAATATAAAATATTCTAATTCTCTAAAATAAAATATATAAAACCTGAATATTCAACATCATAAAGCTAGAGTATAGGTCGGTAGGCACGAAGTACTTGTCACCACTAGCTAGTATAAAGTTAAAACATGGTCTAACTACCATAATGATGTAATTTCAATTTTCCTATTTTGCCCTTAATATTTTTTAATTTCTACCAAAAACTATATAATTATAAGTAATCACCATCAAAATATTAATTGCAAGTTGAAACCACTATCTCTCACCTTAAATTGAATATCTATCTATATTTGTACTTTTATACTATATATAAATCCAAAACTATAAATAACTATCATGACATAATTTTACACAAAATTATCCTTTTGTAACTCATCTATTAATAATCATCATAAACTTTCAAATATTACTTTTATTCTTTTTCACATTACATCATTATTTTTCACACATTTTCTTATTTTTATATTTTCTTCTTCAATTCTATATTTGATTAATCTTCTTATATTTTTTGTCTCTATTAAGTTTCTATGTAACATTTCTTATATTAAATTATATTTTAAAGAACGTGACACAAAAATAATACCTATAAAAAATAAAAATGTGAGTCGGTAAGCACGAAGTGTCAATCGATACACTAGTTCTAATAAAACAAAAAATTACAATTTAAACTATATCTAATAAAAAAAGTTACAATATAAGATACACTAGATACAAAAAAAAAAAGACACATTCATTATAAAAAATGAAGTGTATAAAAATTGAATATTTAGTTGCATAAAATAAAAATGTGCAATTTCCCTTTGCCTATTTTTTGTATAAAAAATTGCATAATATTTACTTGTATAAAAATTGAATATTTAGTTGCACAAAATGATTGTCGATACACTAGTATATATAAAGCCAAAACATCTTATAACTATTATGGGTGAGCGTGAGACAGGTTGAGACGGGTTAAGCATTTCCCTCACTCATCTCTAATTAGGATGGGACGCGTGAGGGACAAATCCAAAATAAAACGAGTCAAGATAGGGACAGGACTGCGTTGGAAAAGGACAAAATGACAAACATAGAGTTTTTTTCTCAAATCTTTAAGCATGCATAATCAAAATTATTACATTCTGTATATAAACTCAACTAAAACCTGCATCCCACATACATCAGTATATAAACTATAAATCGTAAATTGCATCCTTCAAACTAAAAACTATCAGAATCATGTGACTGAAAATTATAGAAGACATTAAAAATTTCAGAATAATTTAAAGTGTCAACATAAGCTGAAATGTTCTTGTAAATGATAAAAAACACAAGAGAACTGAAATGACAACAACATGCCAATACTCATGTTCACACAAAAATGAATATAATAACTAGCTATTAACTGAAAAATGAAACTTAAATTGGAGTTCACACAAAATACACAAACTAAAAATTAAATAATTTTCTATCAATCAAGATTCATGGTTGCATGCTCATCTTTAACTCCTTATGACCCGGGAATCTTTGTCAGCACCTCTACAAGAAAAATAGTCAAAATTACATAATGCATATTTTTAATTGAATTAACCAAATAGTAAAAAGAAGTGAATTTACCATCAACAACTTTCTTAGTGATATCAAATTGATGAAAATCCTTATTATCAAACTTAAAGCCTGTGGAATTTAACTAGTTTTGAGAATATATGAGAGCTTCAACCATTTTAGGACACAAATAAAGGGCACATAGTAAATCAAAATGGTGGGTTTGTCACATCAATTATAAATAAAGGGCACCAAACTTATGTTTTAAATTTTGTATTTTGTGAAAGTAAAAGTTTAGAATCTGTGCAGTTACCTACCAAAGAAAAGGACTATGGTCTATTATGGATAGGATGGTGGCTTGAAAATAATAGAAAAAAGATGAAGAAGATGGGTTGGAGGCTATGGGGCATTGGCAATGAGATGCAATAGCATAAGCAACTTCAAAGAGGAAATAAAAACAATGAAGAAGAAAAAATAACTAACTCGTAAGAGCCGCAACGTCCTTCACTCTCATCGCAATAGTCATTCACTATCCAGGAGAATTAAACAATGAAAAAATGGTAAGGAATAAGGATCATATGATAAGTGGTGTGGATATGTTATATGTGCTTGTAGGTATTTGAGTTATGTGGACTGAACATAATGAATTTTAAAAAATACTTATTCAACTATTCTTGATATATAACTATAAGGGACGTGCCAGGTGACCTAGACATTGACCCAAACCCATTCTTTTTTTATGACAGATCTGTCCCTTTTAATCGAGTCTGTCCTTTTTTATTTATTTGGACGAGTCAGACCCGTCCCTAAGTCATTGGATTGAGACGAGTTTACGGGTCGGACCTAGTCTTGCTGACCTGTAATAACTACCTACATGATATAATTTCTCTTTGCCTATTTTACCCTTCTAATTAACTATTATTACAATGTTTTCTCATACAATAAAAGAAATATTAATAGAAGTTAGAGGAAGTTACATACACCAAAAATATCAAACTAGCAATGCAATTTTTATTAGAAGTATTAATAATATCACAATTCATTTTTATATTTTTCTGTCACATAAATTATAATATCATGTACGCTCAATACAAAGAAATGTGATATGATTCTCTAAAATAAAATATATAAAAATTAAATATTCAATACTAGAAAATAAGAATAGGGTTGGTAGGCATAGAGTGTCTATTGACACACTAGCATATATAATTTGGTTGATGAACAAGTTTAATTGAGCTAAATAACGAATAGAGTTTTAAACGAATATCGAGTTGGTTCGGTTCATTGCTAATCTTGCTCATAACCAATTTTGTATGTTAAAAAAATTACAATCAGCAGTCATAAGGTAGTCTAATAGTTAAATTGAAGATGTTTAAAGAATGAAGTGAATGAGGTTGTGAGTTCGAGTCTCACCCATAACAAATTAAAAAAAAAAAAGATTTCTAAATTTGTTCTCTTGTTAAAAGAGAAATAGTAAAATGAAGGAGAATGAAAATTAGAGTCTCATCAGCAAATACAAACATCCTAAAATTTGCCATAAAAAAATTACATCTATATAATATATTTATATAAATTAGAATAATATATATATTTTCACTAATTTAAAATATTCCACTCACGGTTGCAGTACTTAGTAGTTACTATAATATGTGTATTTAAATTGGCCGTATCAATTTAATTTACTATTTGTTTTATGGAAAGTAGAAACTACAAATGAACGGGTTCGTCTTCTTCGGCTCTTTTATCTAACAACATTGAAACCCGACCCGGATCATTTGTTAATGGGTTTCCATCCCAAGACGCTAGATTCGAACCTGAACCGTCATAAATTCTCGTCTCTCTTCAATTTTCAAATTTTCAATCGCTCACTACCAACAGGTAATTACTTTTCAGCCTAATTTTCATTTGTTGTCTCCGTTCCTTCGATTTTCTGCATTTTTTAAATCTCGATTTTGCATGTTTTGATTTATCATTCTATCGTTAATCCTTCGTTGTTCTCATCAAATTCTTATGTAGCGGTTGATGCTGTCTCCGTTTTGTTCAAACAAAATTTTAGTTTCTTTTTTTGGTATGTATGCATTGGATTTACGTTTCAGTTTTTATATTATTTATCAAATGTTTTGATATGGTTACTACAGGGAAACAATTTTTTATCTCTCACTTTTCTTACGGAATTTTTTTTGGACCTTTGTGATTTTTGTATAGTGAAGCCAAATGAATTGCTTTTAGTTTCTAGGATTTAGTTTTCCTAGATGAATAGTGAATAGTATGTTCTTTTCCTTATTTGGGATAGTAGCCGTGGTAGTAATGTCCGGTAGCCTGGCTACAGACCCGAGGCACTGATCGGGAAAGTCATAAAGAGATGTTAGAGGTAATTCTAGAAGGGCATTACCCGGACAAAAATCCGAGTCTCCGTAGTTTACTTGCTTACTTTTTATAGTAAGGCACTTGAAGTAAAAGTTGATTAGACTAGTCCCACTAAGATGGCGTGAAACCTTATTTTCGAGAGAACTGCTTTCGCCTCGATAATTACCTAATGAGAGAGAGTTGATGCGAAAGTAGCCCTTTACGTGAGGTAACTACTGACAAACTGACATCTGCTAATTATGTTTTTTTATCTAGAATAGAAGCTCACCTTTCCATTAATTTTGCATCATGTTTAATTTCCGTTACAAATGCTTGTCTTTGCATATCGTAATTGGTGAGCAACACTGCAATCATCTTGCGTGTCTTTCGTTCTCATTATGTTCAGATTTGTTTCACTTTTCCTTAGGTTCATTTCAACTAAAGCCATCTTGTGGAGTTTTCATTGTGGCTTTCAGAAATTGGATAGCTTTTTAGTTTTTCATAGTTCATTTCTTTTGATCTGTGCCGACCCCACCTAGTGGGATTAGATTAGCGTTTGGTTGTTACTTGTTGTTGAATTTCTTTTGGTCTGTGATCTCTGGGTCCTACGTTATAATCTTCATTTGTCTTCGATAGATGAAATTCCTTCCTTGTTGACTGCATTTGTCTATTGTATGGAAAATATTAGTTTCTTGTCAATTGACCTTCACTAGAAGTAGAATCTCTCATCATGATATTTCTACACTGCAATTCTTAATTACTTTATATTGTGGTTTATTAAAGATAATGTTAGCTTAACTTTGTTGATAGAGATGCATAACATTGGCATTTTTATTCATTATGGGGTGTATTTTTTATTGTTTTGTTGAAGCCCTAAAGTGTTATAAAGAAAAACATTTATTTTGGGAAAAAGGTAAAAATTTCAGACTATAAAGACAAGATATTTTGGTGCTATATCAGAAGCTAGTATTTTTAAAATTTTCTGAGTCTAAGGGTTAGTTTGGGAGTTGGATTTTGGAGGGGAAGGGAGGGAACGGGAAGGCTTGGGAGCTATGAAACAAGTGTATTTCATGGTTCCCAAGCCTTCCCTTTCCCTCCCTTCCCCTCCAAAATCCAACTCCCAAACTAACCCTACAACATTGAAACCCGACCCGGATCATTTGTTAATGGGTTTCCATCCCAAGACGCTAGATTCGAACCTGAACCGTCATAAATTCTCGTCTCTCTTCAATTTTCAAATTTTCAATCGCTCACTACCAACAGGTAATTACTTTTCAGCCTAATTTTCATTTGTTGTCTCCGTTCCTTCGATTTTCTGCATTTTTTAAATCTCGATTTTGCATGTTTTGATTTATCATTCTATCGTTAATCCTTCGTTGTTCTCATCAAATTCTTATGTAGCGGTTGATGCTGTCTCCGTTTTGTTCAAACAAAATTTTAGTTTCTTTTTTTGGTATGTATGCATTGGATTTACGTTTCAGTTTTTATATTATTTATCAAATGTTTTGATATGGTTACTACAGGGAAACAATTTTTTATCTCTCACTTTTCTTACGGAATTTTTTTTGGACCTTTGTGATTTTTGTATAGTGAAGCCAAATGAATTGCTTTTAGTTTCTAGGATTTAGTTTTCCTAGATGAATAGTGAATAGTATGTTCTTTTCCTTATTTGGGATAGTAGCCGTGGTAGTAATGTCCGGTAGCCTGGCTACAGACCCGAGGCACTGATCGGGAAAGTCATAAAGAGATGTTAGAGGTAATTCTAGAAGGGCATTACCCGGACAAAAATCCGAGTCTCCGTAGTTTACTTGCTTACTTTTTATAGTAAGGCACTTGAAGTAAAAGTTGATTAGACTAGTCCCACTAAGATGGCGTGAAACCTTATTTTCGAGAGAACTGCTTTCGCCTCGATAATTACCTAATGAGAGAGAGTTGATGCGAAAGTAGCCCTTTACGTGAGGTAACTACTGACAAACTGACATCTGCTAATTATGTTTTTTTATCTAGAATAGAAGCTCACCTTTCCATTAATTTTGCATCATGTTTAATTTCCGTTACAAATGCTTGTCTTTGCATATCGTAATTGGTGAGCAACACTGCAATCATCTTGCGTGTCTTTCGTTCTCATTATGTTCAGATTTGTTTCACTTTTCCTTAGGTTCATTTCAACTAAAGCCATCTTGTGGAGTTTTCATTGTGGCTTTCAGAAATTGGATAGCTTTTTAGTTTTTCATAGTTCATTTCTTTTGATCTGTGCCGACCCCACCTAGTGGGATTAGATTAGCGTTTGGTTGTTACTTGTTGTTGAATTTCTTTTGGTCTGTGATCTCTGGGTCCTACGTTATAATCTTCATTTGTCTTCGATAGATGAAATTCCTTCCTTGTTGACTGCATTTGTCTATTGTATGGAAAATATTAGTTTCTTGTCAATTGACCTTCACTAGAAGTAGAATCTCTCATCATGATATTTCTACACTGCAATTCTTAATTACTTTATATTGTGGTTTATTAAAGATAATGTTAGCTTAACTTTGTTGATAGAGATGCATAACATTGGCATTTTTATTCATTATGGGGTGTATTTTTTATTGTTTTGTTGAAGCCCTAAAGTGTTATAAAGAAAAACATTTATTTTGGGAAAAAGGTAAAAATTTCAGACTATAAAGACAAGATATTTTGGTGCTATATCAGAAGCTAGTATTTTTAAAATTTTCTGAGTCTAAGGGTTAGTTTGGGAGTTGGATTTTGGAGGGGAAGGGAGGGAACGGGAAGGCTTGGGAGCTATGAAACAAGTGTATTTCATGGTTCCCAAGCCTTCCCTTTCCCTCCCTTCCCCTCCAAAATCCAACTCCCAAACTAACCCTAACCGTTCCCCCTTTTCCGTAGAAATAAAACCAAAGTTTTTATTGGCTTAAATAAGGTTGTTATAAATGGGTACTAAGCTTTAGATTTGTCCTGTTAAGGGTAAAATTTTAGATTTCTACTATGCACTAGGCACTATTTAGTTATTTTTCTATTTTGAAAGTGAAATTCGTTATGTTGAATTCTATGAAAATTTGGCTCAAGTACGTTTATGTTATCACGTGATCTGAAATTTACATTCATGTCATATTTTCCATTCCTCTTGGTAGTAATTCCATTGCTAAATACTGCAGGGGCAATTATATTCTCTGCATTTATCACATTTGCATATCAATATATAGGTTTCTTATAGTCGATAAAACATTTCCATGCACACATGTTACTGTCATTTGTAAGTATTACTTTACATTTTATTGGAATATTTCTTATTTGATCACTGTATATGATGCAAAAACAGGATATAGATATGGATCAAATTGTGGATGTTCCTGATACACCTGATAGGTTAACTACCAGGTATGGTGATCGGAAATATGTCGGTAAACCTGATGTGGATATCATGTGCATGAATAAGAGGGATAGGGGCTTTCTTGCTTCTGATGAAATTAATAACTGCAGCAATTATATAACATTGTCCTCATCAGAGAAATCTTGTCCTTCTCAAAATGCTCCTATGTTTAGGAGTGCACAAAGAGAGAAAATTTTAGGACGTGGGACAACACACTCTATTGTACCTGAAAAGATGGATAAAGGGAAAACTGCAATCTCTAACTCTCCTTGCAAATCATCTCACCATGGGCCTGTTTCTGTTTTACGTTTGAATGAAGAGAATGGAAAGTCCCAACAACTGAAATCAACTTTGTCACATCATGGATCAAGAAATAGCGCCACTGGAGACATGAAAGAGGTGAAAGCAAGCTTTGGGAATTCTTCATTACCATTCATTGCTGATTCCTCTAATGCATATGCCTTTAGAGGAAAGTGTAATAAAACCCTTTCAGGTCCTAATACATCGGTGGACCATGGCAAGAGCATTGCTCTGTCTAGTGATTCTCATTGTCCACAAAAAATTGAAAAGCAAGTGTCTTTGAATCCTCTTCTTTCATCTTCTCCTAGAGTTAGAGGGCAGAAGAGATTGGTACGAAATGGGTGCATTGCACCGCATAATATTGCAACAAGGGCAAAACAATCAACTGGACAGAACAGTCATCAACCCATTGACATTGAACAGAGTCATGCAGGGCATTCAGTTTCTAGCAAAATAAAATCTCCAATTAGTGTAGATGATATAGTTGCTGAAGAGAGAGACAGTGGTAGAGTGAAAGGAAAAGGAGTACTTATTCATCCTTCATCCCTTGGACTTAATGCTGGAACTATTCACACAGCGTGCAGGTAATCTGACTGTGTTTACATTGAAGTGCTTCTTAGTAGATGACCTGTAGGTTATATCACCTTTTCTCAGCAATCTTGCATTAGAATAATAATATCACGGCTTATCCCTGCATGCGAATATTAAATTTATAATTTCAACCTGTTAGCAAATGCATGGATCATGACAAATGGGTAACTGACATAGAGGTTACTGCAGCCTTGTAATTGAATCTAATAATTTAGGAAACATAAACTATTAACTATCCAATATTCACTTTTTTGGTGAGGGGGTTGTTTGCTCATTTTTCATGATCTATTTGTTGTCAGCATCAAGTTGTTTATTTTTTCTCACATTCAAATTTATTGGAATTGACTCTCTGGGTTTTTATGAAGTTCATGTATTTATGACTGGTAACAATAGAAGTATGTAGGTGAAAAATTTCTTATTTAGTTTAAAGGATTGGATTTTGTGTTACACCATAAAATGAGATTAGATTATTTCTTTCATTATTTAAATTTTAAACTCAATTCATTCAAGTTATTCAATTATGGAGGTAAAAAATATTTCGTCTTTTATAACTTGTATGCATATTTATTGTTGACCATATGAACCTCATATTTATCGAACTTCAACCAATTTATTGGAACTTGGTTGGGTCATTGACAAAAGGACATTTAATTCATAACAGAAGTGACTAAGATAAAAAACAAGCTAAAGAAAACCCATCCACTAACAATGATAGTTCTGATTATTAGGGAATAAAAGTTTGGCCAGTCTGTATTTCAGAATTATGTTTTAGTTAATAGTAGTTAGTTTGCTAGACAAGCTAACAAGTGTGGGAAAGTCATTTAGTCAAGCTAACTGTGTTCGTTAGCGTGCTAATAATGTTTCCTCATCACTAATCTCTATAAATAGATAACACTCAATAAAAGAGAACTTCAAGTTAATCTCTCTCCCTGTCCTTCTCTATTTCTTTCTCTAGGTAGTTACTCTTACACTGATTGACAGGAATTAACCTAATATTTTGGACTAAAAAATAGATATCATTTGTAAGAAACGAAAGGTGAGAAGTTGTGTTTGATGTCAATATTTTTTACATATACTTTGGATTCCATGGGTTTTCAATTCTGCTTCAGTTTTTTGTCACATATTTGCTAAATCAGTGCAAATTCTATTGTAGGTGTGAATAGTGTGATATTAACCATTTCGAAGCTTCATGTTTGTAAAATCATTTTGAATAGTAAAAAGAGATGAACACTTAGACTGTTAGACATATATGAATTTTTCTTGTAGTTGTTTACATTTTGAATCAACCATGTCTTTTACTTTTGTTGAAATTATTTGGCTTATGTCGGGAAGTACTAACTGAGAGGTTGGTAAATAGTTTTGTTGTCATCATTTTCTCTAGAATATTTTGTGAATATTCCAAGTTTCTAGTAGTTATTGTTGATCACTACTGCTGAGATTGCTTCATTAGTAGGTCTGCGATCTATTGTGAAGAGGTTGGTGGTACAAGTGATGCTCCAAGGAATTCAATTAAAAACTCTGAGGGGCAATGTGTTACAAATGATGGAAGATATATTAGCAGACAAAATAGGAACAGAATGGACAGAAGAGACACTAGGGGTGGTCAAAGCAACTATAGAGTATCTGGTTCTTTATTAGATCATACAGCTCAGGCAACTTCACTGGTCATTCCTGAGGCAAACCACTTGACTGGAAGACATCCTACAACAGATGTACTAACTAAAAGGCAAAGGAAACGTGGATCAGCTTCAGGAAGTCATAATGGCACATCTTTCGATTCAGAAATTATGTTCCTTGGTTCATCTGGGGAATCATCAAGATCATCCCACAGACCTGTCTTGAGTTCTGAGGTGGTCGAGTTGTTATCTGAACCAAGGTCCACCAACAGGATTTCCTTAGATTTATTTGACAATGACAACAATAGCTCAGATGCTCGGGCCCAACAAGTGGAAGCAGATGAGATATTGGCACGTGAACTCCAAGAACAACTGTATCGTGATGATTCTTTTGAAGGCAGAGGGGTCAGTTGTTTCTTCTTTAGCTCATTTTTCGTGATAAGTTTTTGTTTAAGCATATGCTTCTTATTTACAAGAACTTGTGATGGATTAATTTGCTGCATATCGATGAATACTTAGCACGGGGGATGTAGAATTTGGGGGATCTTCTGCACACATCTATTGATAGTAACGATATACCTCATCTTGTAATTAAGCCTCTCTCTCTTTCTGTGGTTTAAATGTATTAAACAAACTTTGAAGTTTGGGAAGGAAAAAGGGAGTGCTACTTTGAGTTTATTGTTGTATCAGTTATTTTGTGCAACAATATCGGAGTTTTGTTCTGTATATCATGATTTCATCCCTTTAAGTATATTTTAAAAAATTAAAGATAGCTCAAGTTGGAGTAGCTACTATTGTAGGAAAGATGGTAGGGTAATGCCATAGGTGATTTGGATATGTGTGGAGACCGGTAGAAGATCCCGTAAGGAGAGTAGATTAAATAGAGGTTTGTCCAATTCCTAGAAGAGACCAAGAGAAACCATAGGCGAAATGATTAAGAATGACTTAGAGATCAATGCTTTGTCAATGAACATGATTTACGCTAGAGCTTTATGGCGTCGTCCGATTCATGTAGCTGGCCCCACCTAGTGGGATAAAGACTTGATTTTTGTTGTTGTTGTAAAGATGGCTCATGCATGGTAAATGTAGAATTTAATAGTAGGAATACCAGCAAGAAACTTGAATGCTACATACTGCATAACCTTATATATCTTTACCTATTTATTATGTTGCTTAACTTTATATTTATTAGAGAGATATGCTTTAATGAGCTTGATTTGATCTTATTTCATATCTGTATAATTTATTGGTTGCAAGAATAATATCATAGTATAAGAATTCTTTGTAGGTCTAGGCCATTTATTCTAGATGCTTATGCAAGATGTGATTGATCTTCTGTAGCCCCTCTCCCACCTATGCTGCCATGTTTTCCTAGTTTCCTAATGGAATTAGTATCATGGAATTAGAAATATGGTGACAAATATTAAAAGCATATGATTTTCATATAAGTCGAACTAAATCAGGGTATATGGAGCTAAGTTTAGCAAGACTTGGATCTGCTTACTGAGCATATCCAACAATCGGAGCCACAATGCTTGTTTTTGCAGATGGCATTGTCCTAGTTGGAGATTTAAGAGAGGAATTAAATGGAAAGTTAGAAATATGGTGACAAGTTTTAAAAGCACATGATTTTCATATAAGTCGAACTAAGTCGGGGTATATGGAGTTAAGTTTAGCAAGAGGTGGACAACCCTACTGTGTAGGTAATTATTAGAGATCATACCATACCATAAGTACTAGAATTACGTATCTTAGGCCAATTATACAACGTGATGAGGGAGATGTAAACCATAGGACTCAAGCGGGATGGATAAAATGACGGAGTGCTTTAGGTGTCATGTGATAGAAAGGTATCACTCAAGCTTAAGAGAAAATTATATTGCACAACTATAAGGTAATGTTACATGGGATTGAATGTTGGATAGTAAAATTTCAACAAGAGAATAAACTTAATATAACCAAGATAAGAATGTTGCGTTGATAAATGGACAAAATAAACAAAATAGGATTAAGAATGAACATATTAGGGAGAAAGTTAAGGTAGTCGTTCAATCCATGTAGCTGGCTCCACCTAATGGGACTAAAGATTGGTTGTTGTTGTTCTCATATGCCTAGAAAATATTTCTATACGCTCTTGTAAACATCCCCATAATGAACCATCTATTTTTATTTATACAGATGCGGGTGCCAAGGGAGCCTTCAAATAGGCAGCCTCGTCCACGGACTCGTCAAAATCCTTCAAACAGGAGGAGAGCTGTGCCTCAAGTTTCTTTGGCTAATAGAACTTCACAGTTGAGGAATCGCACTATAAGACGGTCTCTTACACCTCACATATCAACTAGAGGAAGATATCCTCCATTTCCTCTAGATATGGACCTAGACATGGTATTTTCTTGCAATTTCTCCTTGGTTCTATTCTTGTTTCTTTCCCATATTACCTCTCCTTGCAAGCCATAAGGATTAAAAAATGTGAATTTTCTGCCAATGTCATGTTTTGCATATTTGTTTAATTGCTTTCTTAGGTTTAGGTGTAATAGTCCACTAGATGGCACTCACAAGTCACTATTTTGATGTTGAAATTTTAAGATCAAATTTCAAAATGATTTTAAGATTTTCTGTTGATTCTTCACTGCTACTGTTTCTATGATTGTGAATGGTTGCAACAATCTGGTTCCATATTTCTATGGGATCATTCATTGTTGTTTTCATTTACCTTGGTAGGTGAGGGGTTGGAAATTTTCCAGCCTTGTTGGTATAGACCTCATCAAGGGGATCATTGTTGCTGCAATAGCATGGTCTTGGATAATTATAATTCAGAACACTGTTCTTATACCCACTTTTTTATTAGTCGTTCTTATAACCATATATTTATTCCATTTCTATGACTTCCAAGTAATCCATATGCCCTTCTTTTCTGACAAGTGCACTGCAAGAACCTGCTATGTTATCCTTAAAGACTTCATTTTCATGAGACTTCTCTTATCAGCTTTGCTACACTTGTATTCCATCTTGATGTTTAGGTAAAAATAGAGGCCACAAATTTTTGATAGTGAGCTGTAATCTATGTTATTCTTTGATGTATTTTAAAAAAAAAAGATAACATTCACTATTGGATTTAGTATTGTGTCCCCTCCCCCTTATTTACTTACCTGAGATCTGAGAACCAAGTATTATCTTCAAAAAACGTGGTACTATTTTGGACAAATAAAACTGAAGTGATAAAGTTAAAACTAAAAAAAAGATGTAGGGACACAGTGTTATTTTTCTTCAATTTATACTGTATTAATATTCAGTTTTCTTCATGGTCACCTTATTTTTCATGCATGTGTCCTTTTTTTTGGGTTCTACATGTGTCCTTTTTTTCCTCAACCTCTACTTTTTTAATCAAATTATTATATAACGAGAACTTAAACTTCTGGTCAATGCCATCTATCTGTCCTGTGCAGAGACTCAATATATTGGAAGCATTAGAGGATTCAGTGGGCGGTCTTGGTGATATTGGAATGGCTGATGATATCTTTCATGTAGGACGTGATTTCAATGAGTAAGCTCCCAGTAAATAATTCATGCACATAAATGATGTTTCATTTGTGTATAATGATTCCAAACAGGTTCTGCTCATTGACTTCTCCAATTCTAGAAATTGGTTTGCAAGATCGCAATATTCTAATTAAGAGCATATGTATATTTGTAATATTATTCATTTTTTTTGGCTCGAATGGTTATGGGGATGTGGATTGAAAATTGTACAAATCATGATACTTTAATCTTTGAAAAAAATATATATTTTCCTTTAGTGGGAGGACTGAATTTTCATTTTTCCACAGTAGGGATACCAGTGATATATGAATCAAGCCAGGAAAATGTTTCCCCTGTAACCAATTATTTTGTTTCATCTCTACCAAAAATGTTGAAAGTTTTTCTTAATCTCAATAGTTTTTTTTGAACTTTTCAATTTTAAATTTTTATTAGAATAGCAACCACATCTTAGATGGTAAAAGAAAGGATGGAAGGAACTCACTGTTATTAATAATGCGAACTTCCTCATCAGGGAAGGTGAAAGTCGTCTCTCCAATTATACATCAAAGTAACATTGCATCATTTCAATACTCGAGCAGCACTGTGCGCTGCCCCCATAGTTTACTTAGGTTGGCATGGGTGTCTTTTCTTTCCCTTGATAGGTGGATTTAATCAAGTTCTTGTGTATTGTAGTGTTTAGCGAAAGCTTTCATGGATTTCTTATGTTTCGTATATAAATAGAACACTGAATTTGAGGTTCTTGCCTTTCTCGTGATTTTGTGCAGAGAAGATTATGAAATGTTATTAGCTCTTGATGAAGGAAATCACCGGCATACTGGTGCAGCTTCCAATCAGATCAATGGCTTGCCACAGTCCACCATCCAGGTAGTTTGTGATTGTCAAATTAAATTAGCTGTTCTTTTTGTCCCATTTTAGCCTCCTCCACACAAAGAAAAACAGACCTTTTGCTATCTGCTGCCCTTTAGTTGGTGAGGGAAAATGGAGTTGTTAATGATACACTTGGTAATCGGGAAAAAAATAAGTTTCATCGCTGATTTATGTTCCTCTTCGTTTGCTACAGACTGACAACTTCACAGAGGTATGTGCTGTATGCCTCGACACCCCGGTGAAGGGAGAAACTATTCGGCACCTTCCTTGTTTGCACAAATTTCACAAAGATGTAAGACCATTAAATGAAACTATTTGCTTTTATGTAGAGGCACAGGAAAGTGGTAATTTGTTAACCTATGTTATTGCAGTGTATCGATCCGTGGCTCCGCAGGAAACCGTCATGTCCAGTGTGCAAGTCATCTATCACCTAATTCATTATGGCTTTTGAATGATTAATCTATCATATGCTGCAGTTGATTATCTCAGCTGTCTCATTTTGGTATTTCAAGGTAAACCAATAATGCATGGCAATATCTTTTCTGCTAGAAGTTGAAATTGTAAAAATAAAGACAAAACCCTCTTCACAGTGTGATTTTTTGTCATTTGTCCTGTTAGATGTCAAAAACTGAATTGAAGGGTGCTGATATACTGTTACTTTCTTTTGAATTATGATTAGTTTTGGGATATATGCATATTGAGGTTATCATTCTGAATTGTGGTGTCGTAATTGAACACCAACTGCTGGTCCTAATGAAGTTTGCAAACCAGTGAAAACTCTGAAGGCCATATTATTTCTAAGACAGATGAGTAGTTACACATATTTGGTTAATGGGAACAGTGTTTGTGGTTGGCTGGTATCTTGTTTTCAAAATTAAGTTACATGTGGTACTGATAAAGATGTACCATGAACTTGCTTATATGATCTTCAGTGAGGCCTCAAGTGCCAAGTTTTATGAACCCAGTTGTCACATTTATTTTATTTCTGTTGCATCTGGATTGGAATTTACTCATGACATTTAAAAGAAAAATGCTTGTCATTGCCCTTCATAAGCTATTGTGTTATACCTCATGATTATTGAAATGATATTGGGAAAGTGTTTGAAACCCCAAGTATAGTCTTTAAGCTTTTCATGCCTGATAATGCAATGTGATATTTTGCTGCTGAATTGCACATAACCTGTATTGATATCAATTTCAACAAAAATACTTAGTTTGAAAAATCATGATTTTTCCAAAATTATTTTCTGTTATTTGAAGCAATGTCTGTTAAGGAGTATATAGAAGTTTTTTACTTTGATTTTATGGGTTAGAGTTTTTGCCAATGAGTTGGAGCTGTTGTTTGTGGTTTTCAAAACTTTGATTTCTACAACAATCATCCCTAATTCTTGACGGATTTTAGTTGATCTAATATTTTAGGCTGTCTATCATTACTGGAAATAGGTTTGTTTATGTATTATTTTATTTTAAAAATGGGCATTGAAACTTAGTTTTCTTTCTAGTTTAACTACGCTTTCAGTTCTTACAAGCAAATATGCTTTCTATTTGCTTAAAATAAGTTCTTAAGCAAGAAGGGGGATTGAACATGCGGGCACGTCTTCTTGAAGTATGTATGCTGAAGTTTTACATTATGATACAAGGTGGTTGAATTTTGTAGTTGACTATTTTTGATAAATTTCTGTTCAGAAATGGATTTTTTAAGGAACTAATGCAAAGATAAAGATTAAGGTAGTTGAGAGTAGGGTGAGCAAGACCCGGCCTGACACGTAGACATGTTTCAACTCGATGACTTAGGACTCGTCTCGTTCAAATAAGTAGAAAATGACATCCCTGATTAATAGGGATAGACATGTCGTCAAAAAGAAAGGTTTTAGGTCTATATCCAAGTCACCCGACTCGTCCCTTATAGTTATATATTAAAAATAGTTGAATAAATACCTATCAATATTCATCATGCTCAGTCCATATAACTCAATTACCTACAAGCTCACACAACATATCCATATCACTTATCATATGATCCTTATTCCTTATCTTTTTTCAATGTTTAATTTTCCTGGATAGCGAAGGATTGTTGCGATGAGGGTGAAGAACATTGCAGCGCTCAAGAGTTTTTTTTATCATTTACAAAACACTTTAACTTATGTTGACACTTAACAATTTAAATTGTTCTGAAATTTTCAATGTCTTCTATAATTTTCAGTCACGTGATTGTGATAGTTTTTAGTTTGAATGATGCAATTTACGATTTGTAGTTTATATACCGATGTAAGTGAAATGTATGTTTTAGTTGAGTATATCTATTGTTATTAATTGGTTCTTGCAATCAGTTTGGATCAGTTTTTCAGGAAAATGTCACTCGATTTAAAGAATAAATAACATGTGGTTTTCTTGATTTACAATAAGAAATGCAATCCAAAATTTGTATGTAGTTTGATTTGGTTTTTAATAAAAAATAACAAGTTTAACATACTTTCAAATTGTCAAGTTCAAATAAAAACATTTCTAATTCAAAATAACAAGTTTAATACATTTTTCAAAACTTCAAATTCACAAAAAAAAAAAAATCAATAAGTCTAACTCCAAGAATACTAATATCAATTATGATACACGCCAACATTTAAGTAAACATCAATAGTATATATCTGAACTAAAACTAAACATAAGCAAAAATAAAAGCAATGGCTAAAATACGGCACACCAAAGCAATACTATTAACATACCAACATATTTTAATAAGAAACTAATAAGTAATAACACATTTAACAATTAGAAAATATGAAAATGTACATTTTAGATTGTCAATTGCAAGGTTAATTAAATTCATAAATGAAATATTATTAATTTTTTGTGTATATACAGTGATTTAAATTATGGACAACATCATGTGTTGCTATCGCAATATTACAGTTGTGATGATTACCGCATCCGCATCATATTGAAATTGCGGTGACATTGAATCACATTTCGACCTCATCGGATCGCATTTGGGCCGCATCGGACTGCATTAGGCTGCATCGTACCACATCGAATTCAATAACATATTTTTAATTACAAAATAATTCACACTACAATAGCTGCAATCTGCATCGCAACGACCACAATGACCACAATCATAGTAACCACAACTATGACTCAATCATGACCACAACTTAAAACATCATGTATATGTAATTAGTATTGGTTCTATCTTGCTTCTTAAATTGGAATTAAAATCTGAATCGATTACTTTTCTAAAAACTAGTCTAACACAGTCCAAACAATTTTGATTTTTTGCAGTTTCAGATTTTTGGACTGATTTTCAGTTTTCTTTGGAGCAGCCTGGTTCAAAAATATGGGTATGAAAACCCATATTTTCAACTCTTCGGGTTTATAAGCATTCTTTACTCCCAAGCCTCTTGAGACTAGTACAAATGTAGTTTTTCTTATAAAGCCTTTTTGGGCTCATCAATCTGTATATAAACTAGGGGTGGCAATATGGGCTTGACCCGACGGGCGAGCCCGTTCGGATAGCTATTTTTAGCGGGCCGGACTGAGGATTTTAGCCCAAAAACCCATATTCAGCCCGTTTTTTAGACGGGCCAAGGAGGGACGGGCCAAGGAGGGCCGGGCCGGGCTGGCCCGGCGGGCCACTGTTAAAAAAAACTAAAAAAGCACAGGTTCTCTTTATTGGCAAAAACATCAACACAGTCCCCTTTCTCTTTCGAATTTGAAAACCTTCTTCCCCAAAATCACTTGCTCCACTCTAGCCTCTAGGGTTTCTCTCTCTCTCCACAAGCTTTGTTATCACTTCTCACTCACTTGTAAGTCCTCTTTCTCCTTTTCTTTATCTTCTGTTATTAGTATTAGCTACTGAGTTATGATTTCTGCTATTCACTTGTGTGGATTGAAGTCCAGTGGACTGCATAAGTTCAGCATCATTGTTCTTTGCCATTGCAGCACCTAAATTAGATTCGTCTCCCATATCTCTGCATAGATCACAATAAAAGTAATATTACAGAAATTTCAAATTAACATCATGAAAGCTGCTTCCACTAATGTACTTCAAGCACAGACCTTAGGCATATCTCATAATGAAATAAAAGGAACCTTGATTCTAGTGGTCAGACAAATTTTAATAGTAATATTATTGATTATTCCACACATTAAAATAAAGTACTGGATTACAAATATGATACATACAAGATTGTATAATTGAAAATTAGGAGGTTGGTTATCAAACTCTGTTTGATGTGTAATTGAAAACTGAAAAGTTAAATAATGCATTGTCACCAAGGATGTGTCTTCCACATTAAGATTTTGATATTATCTAGCATTAACAAACTAAAACCTCAAATTTATTTCTTCTGCTCCAAATGGCATCAAATAAAGTGAGGACTGAATTCAAACAATCACCTGAATGAGCTGCTGTGTAATGTAATAATTTGTCTTTTCTTTGAGCTCATCCATTTTTGCTTGCCTTTCATCAAATAAATTATCTTGTATGTTTTGTAGCCTATTAATATTCACATAATGCTAACTTTATTTTGTATGTTTTGTAGTTATTTTGGACAACAATTAATATGGAAGGTTATAATTTAAATCCTATTAATATTGATAATGAGATGGAAGATGTTGAAGATGATATTCAAGAATCTCAATCGGTTGAATT
>NC_032010.1:13999039-13999399 GCF_001865875.1 Lupinus angustifolius
AAAGGTAGCTAGTGATACCTTGTATAAAATCAGGGAGAGCATCAAGTATGTGAGAGGTTCAAAAGTTTGAGAAATATTGGGATGACAGTGTTGTACTTGCAATGGGAGCAATTCTTGACACAAGAGTGAAGTTGGAGACATTGAATTATTGTTTTGAAAGAGTTGATGATTCTACTTTTGAAACAAAGTTGCAGCTAGTTAAGAGAAAGTTGTACATGCTATTTGAACAATATCGTAATACAAGTGCTCCTACTTCTATGCAAACTCTGACTTCTGATGCTCCTCAAAAGAAGGCTAAAGTTCAAGACTTAGACTATATGTTTGATGTAAGTATTTTATACTTTTATGAATTAATGGTTT
>NC_032010.1:13999499-14007838 GCF_001865875.1 Lupinus angustifolius
CATGTTCTTAACAAGTATAGAAGTCGACTTTTTTCAAAAAATGTGGAAGCTTGATTTGTACTCGGAATTGGTTGAATGATTTTGTTTGTGAAGGTAATTTATTTTTTCAGTACAGTTATCATATATTTGTTAGTTAATTATTTATTTATTCTTATAAGCATATATTAATTTAATCATATACATAATGCAGATGATGATGATGAATAAGATTTCAAAGACGTTGATGATGATAATAATAGAAAAGTGGAGGCATCTTCTTCCAACATGACATCTAATATTTAAAAATTGAAATTTATGACTTAAAAGTTTTATTGTGAACTAATAGTCTAAAACTTTAAGACTATGTTGGTTTCTTCTTTAGAATTTACAAGTTTTAAGCTAAGATGTTATGTTGTTATTGTAATATTGTAGACTTATGTTTGTGATTTTTTTTAAAATACTTTTATCAAGTTTGTTGATTATTTTTTGTCTGAAAGCTTTAATTATGTACATTTTGGACTGAGAAAACGGGCCAGCCCGTCAGCCTGCCAACCCTACAAAATATGGGCCGGACTGGTATTTTGAGCCCTTTTAACAATACGGGCCGGACCGGGCTAGCCCTTATTTTAGCGGGCCAAAGGCGGACGGGCCGGTCCGGCCCATATTGCCACCCCTAATATAAACAACAGATAATTGGGTTTAATCTGATTCCACCCACACACTGACAATATTACAATTCCTGAATAAAATAATAGAGCTTGTCAAACTGTATATAGACTAAATATATTGCAACTTATAAAAATTTAAGTGTTTCTCTTTTATTGAGAGTTTTCACTAGATATTTTCTTTTATAGCTCTCTTTCTTTTCCTTGCTCTTTACAAGAATCCTATACAAAGATAAAAAAAAATGAGACAACAACAACTTTCTATGATGTGTACTTCAAATTCTAGTCATTAGGGTTGACAATGAACTGAACCAACTTGTTATTTGTTTGAAACTTGACTTGTTATTTAGTTTAACAAACTTGGTTCTTGAACCAAATGAGTCGAATTTAAACTCGTTAAATAAACGAGTTGAACTTGAGGTGAATACAATTCAACTCATTAGTTTCATGAGCAAACTCGATATATATATATATATATAATATATATATATATATGTATGTTTATTGTTATTATACAATAATCTATACATTATTTTTTATGTTTATTGTTATTATAAATATAAACAACGTTATATTTATATAACACTGTGCAAGTATTTTTTAAATAAATTAATTATTTAAGTTGTCCAAACGAGTAGATTCGAGCTGAGCTGAACAATTTATGAACTTTAATTGTCAAACTCGAGCTAAAAAATTAATTTGTACTAAACTCAAGTCGAGTTTCAAGTTGAACAATTCCTTATTGAACTTAACCGAACTGAGCTCTAGTTCGACTCTTTTCTAGCCCTACTAGTTGCCAAGTTTGTATCATAAGACTTTGATATTTATAGAGATTTAGCTTCAGTCTTTTTTGAATGATCTTCTACCGATTGTATCCATTATGAGAAGGTCTTTTTCCTGTTGAAAGATGACACTTGATGAGTTGATTTGCTTTATACAGTACCTAGGTACGCCTCTTAACTTCTGACTTGATGAGTAGGCTTTGTCCTAAAACAGGAATGTTAAGCCATCAGTGCTATGTACTTGATATCGATGATTCCTTTTATGGTTAAAGAACAAAACTTCTTTATCTACCATACAATAGTTAGTAATGCAAAGTTTCTCTTACCAAAATATAACATTTGCACTTAATGTATTGAATATTATAAGTTTAGGATTTTGTCCATTTGAGTTTAGGACCCCTTGTTTTTAACTAATGGTTTATAATAGAAAAATCGTTGAGAAGATTTATCACCTATAACATCAATAATAAGTGTAATTTGAGTAAATTTATGTTAAGGTACATTCAAATATATAAAAAAAACAATATTTATTCTATCACTTTTTTTTCATCTTCAAAGATAAAGTGGATACTTTATAGCATATATTTGTAAGTAGAGTGACTTCAATATGAACTGAACGTGTTACTTTAGTTCTTTGAATACATTATTAATTGATTTTAATTTGAGTTGGAGTTTTTTATGAAATAAAGTTTAGACAAGTTGAGTTTTAGGGGCTCACCAGGGTTATGATAGACCTCAAGATTCTATTAGTGCTTATATAGATACTTATATATTATTTACCAATGAGATCCTCACACAGGCAGCATGATTCAAACGTATGAAGCACAGATTCGTTAAACACCCTCACGTGTCGGTGTCCGACACGTATCCGACACGGATACGCTCGGATTCGTGAAAGATACGTATTCATAGAGTATCCAAAAATTAAAAAAATAAAATAAATAAATATTAAGACACGTATTCGATTCGTTTTCAATACAATATAGGATATATGGATTCATTTTCAGTAAAGTATAGAATATATAGATTCGTTTCTAATAAAACAAGATAAGATATTACGTTTCCAATAAACAGGATAAGATAGATTTGTTTCCAATAAAACATGATAACATAGATTCGTTTTCATTAAAATAGGATAAAATATATTTGTTATGGAGGACAATGATTTGAGGATAGATTCGTTTTCATTAAAATAGAACAAGATAGATTTGTTATTGAGGCAGTGATTTTAAATTTCCATATTTTTTACTTTGGATATTTTAATTTACACTTATAATTTTATCATATTTTATGTGTTTTTATTATTTTATACGCGTATCCTTGAACATATCGTATCCTGTATTTTGGAAAAAATACGTGTCGACGTATCGGAACGTATCGTACCCGATACACGTATCAGTATCTATGCTTCATAGATTCAAACTCAATCTTATGGGGTATAAGTTGATTTCTTACTAGCTAGATCAACCTTAATTGACGGATTTTGAGTTGGAATGAAAAGTTTATGTAAGTTTTTTCTTAAAAGAGGAAAAAATAGTCATTATGTTGGGTGGGAAGTTTGAAACTGGAGAGTTGAAGTTTTATGTTAATTGGATTAATATTAGGGTTCATAAATTGGTGAGTGAAATTTTGAATCAAATACCAAGTATGTTGTAGTATCAATAACAACAACCACCTTTCACCTTTCGTTTGCCAACATGAAGATATGTAGTTCAGTTATGCTACTGCTCAAAGCAATGTCATTTTCAATTGGATGGCAAGAACATCCACTACTCCTCTTCTAGTTCATACTATTAAGTCTTTAATGATGTTGTCGGTATGGCTGAATCACTTGTAAGGTTGGTATACGAGTTGTCCTTAACCTCAGATAAATCAATCAAATATTTATCAATATATAATCAATTGAAGGTTCCTTGCAAATGGCTATTACCAATTGCTAATCAGGCAAATTGGAATATAAATAACCAAACACCATTGAAAATAAGTATAGAAAAAGAGGTTGTCTAATCCACAAAGATTTGCTTGATACTAACCTTTCAAATAAAATTATTATTTTAAGTTATTGTTCAAAAGGGTTGTTTGATTTGTGATACAATTAATTGATAAGTGCCAAAAATACCTAATTTTCATACACTTTTCATGGCACTTATCCTCAGATAAATTGAGAAAACCAACTTAATTCAACACTTTTTGGATAAAATATCACAATCTTGTATATATGCTTACGGTATCTCTTTTGTAATATATTTTGTAGGATTTTGGTGGAAAAGAGAAGAATTAATCAAACACAAACAAAGTGCTTAAAATAGGCTGAAAATGATCATCAAATAACATGTTTAAGCTTGATGTGACAAGCTATGTGCTTAAGCATGACTTAAGAAGACTTGACCTATATGGAAAATATGAAGGCAACTTGAAGTTGCTCACTAAGCAGCTTAGCTTGGACCAAATCCACGCCAAGCTGACCTGGACACCAGTCTGGCACAATCAGACCCAACTTGGCACGGTCAGAACACAAGCACGACAAAGTCAAAACACAAGCCTGGTACAAGCCAACCTGCTCAAGTAGACAACTTAGCGGAGCACGTGGAGCGTCCATCTTGGAACCACACACCTGACTAGATCAGCAAGCACCAGGCCATATCACCATCAGCATGGTCAAAGTTGCTCAAGTAGGCAGCTTAGCGGTGCCTAATAAGCAGCTTGGCGGTGTGCACCCAACAACTTGGTCAAGTTGACTTAGCCACTAAGCAACCATGACCTCACCTCATTTCAAGTAGCCTCCATAGGCTTTTCAGAGGTAGCTTCCTATGGCTTGGCCAGTAGCTCACAACTAGCTTGGGTGAGTCAGCCCCAAGTAGGTGACTAAGCTGCTTGGCCAAATGACCAAACCCATGCTGAAGGGTTTGGTGAGCAGCTTGGCAGTGGCGGAAAAATTCTATAAATAGGAGCCACTTCAAGGCTTAATTATTTAATTCATTCTCATTCTAATTCATATTTTCACATTCCACTTCTCTCTCAAACTGAATTATCTCTTCTTCTACATCTTCTTCTTGTAATTTTCTTGGAGAATTTTCACTACAAAGTAGTTTAGGTAAGTGTAGTTTATAGTTTTCTTTTTTAATTCAAGAGGAGAAAGGAGATGGCAAATGAAATGAAAAAACATAATTTTGTAATCTCATTTCGGTCCAAAAAACATCTCATCCTTGGATAGATGGCTCATGCTCCTACAAATTGACTTGGATTATGGTGTAATTTTTTCTCTTTAAATTATCATATTTTGAAATTAATGCACTCAAGTTATTACTTTTTGGTTACGTTTTTGATTCTTTAAAAAGTTCTTAATGCGGTTTAAGCTTGATCACCTAGAACTTGATTTAAAGATCCAAAATACTTCTTCTTAAAGTGTTGACAAGTGAACTAAAAAGTATAACCTATGCCTTCGTTCATGTGCCACAACAAGCATCTATTTTAAGCAACTTATGTTCAAGGCTAAATAAAGTTAATGGAGCCTGAAGTAGGGTGTGACAACCTACTCCGATGAGTGACACTTAACTATTATTACATAAGGTTTGAAAATCATCTTATCATTCTAGGACACTATATGAAGGATTTAGAAATGATGTGTTTGTGTGGAATTAACCAAATGTATAATACATAACTTGTAATGTTTTCAAAAATTAAGTAGAGAAATAATTCCATATTTTCAATCAATTTCCTCCTCATGAATTTGTTTATAATAGTTGTTTTATGATTATGTTTATTTATCAATATTTCAAAAACAAAACCAAATAAAAAAGATGTTTAAACTTTATTAGTAATATAACATGTTTATAATAATATCCTATTAGACAATTCCTTGTGGTTCAACATAACCCTATACTATACTACAATTGAATCTTAAAAGCGATGCAAACGTAAAATAGTAAAGTGTTAACTTATAAATTTTATTTGTTGACAAAGAAAGAAACTTTGAATCAAAGTGCAATTTAATTCATAAGTTGTATCTTTGTGAAAAGGAAAAATACACAGTTATAATGAGTAATCTAACTACTAACTTTTACTTTCTGTCATTTACTTTCCACGAGTAACATTTACTTTCAGTCATTTACATTTCCACAACTAATATTTATTTATTGCTTTATTCTTTATACCAACCCTTTGAAAGAAGTGATACAGTTAAATTCTAACTTTATTGCTTTATTTATTTGTTCTTTACCAACCTTCCATAAGGAAGTAGTCCGGTTAATAAAGGAAAACGAAAATAAATATCACTCATTATCACTTGTGTTAATTTGCTAAATTCGTACCATTATGTTAGCATTGAAATTTATTTCAACAAAACCGAGATGATATGAAATTGTTAATAATTCAATAAAGCTATGTTTTTGATTAAAGGAAAATCTTGAAACCATTATACCGGTGTTAGAATTTATTCCAACAAAGCCGAGATGGCGAGTAAAGAATTGATTTGTCAATAAATAGAATCAATCAGAAACTTGCCTCACCAAGTAGCAAGAAAAATCTTCAACAAATTGGTGCCGCTGCCGGGGAATTACTAAATAATAGAATTTAATATTTATTATGCCATATTATTAATAATTTTGCACAAAAGTAATTTTTTACTTTTGTACAAATTAATTTAAACTTATTAAATTTATGTTCTTTGATATTAATCTTTCTTCGGAAATAGACAGATTTCCTTTTTATTGTTTTATTTCAGGAAAATGGATCAACATATCAACATCCAAATTGAAATAGATAATTTCATAAAGGAGTTTCAACTGAAGCTCAACAAAGTGCTCCAAAAGTTACAAACACTACCAAAACAATTGGAGGAACAACACTCTTGGTGTCATGGTTGTGCAAATCAACAATCAGTCTGTTTCATCAGTAACCACTCAACATCACACCTATCACAAAGTAAACTGGAGGAGATACTTGAGCAATTCATGCATACAACCATCAAGCATCAACAAATCACAGACGATGCTATTAAAAATATGGGGAATCAACTCAGATACATAGTTGAACATCATTCACCTATTTCAGAGCATTGTAGAAGTATCACAACAAGAAGTGGAAAAACGATGGGAGAGGTTATTGAAAAAGAAAAAGAAAAAAGAAAAGAAGAAAAAGAAAATGAAGGAAAAGAAAAAAATGTATTTATTAAATAACTGTTATCAAAGAAGAGGAAACATCAGGAGAAAGAAATTATCCAACTCAATGCAACTTGCAGCGCGATCCTTCAAACAACTGTCCCTCACAAGCTAAAAGATCTAGGAAGCGTAACTATTCTGGTGACAATTAGGGAAGTTTCAATAGGCAAAGCACTAGTTGATATTGGAGCAAGTGTTAGGCTAATGCCACTTTCAATGATGAGGAGAATAAGGGGGTTACAACTAAAACCAAATAGAATGTCTCTCCAACTTGCTGGCAGATCCATTAAATATCCGGAAGGAGATGCTGACAGGTCCACTAAATATCCTATAGATTTTGCTGTTATTGACATCTCTAAAGATGTAGAAATCCCACTCATTCTGGGACATCCATTCATGAGAACAAAAAAATGAGGATAGATATGGAAAATGGCAAACTGATAATTCGAGTAGAAGATGATGAAATTCAGTTTGACATTTTCAATGCAATGCATCATCCAAGAGATAAGGGGAAATGCTTACAGATCGATATTCTTGAAGAACCTCTTCAGGAGATACTTTTTACAACAATCTATCTTGTTTGGTGTTCTTAACCCACGGTTTTATGGGTTGTCTTTGAAGGTGAATTTTTGGCAGCAAGGAAATTATAAAGGATAAAATAAGATGGTAAAGGAATGAAGGTGATAGGCGCCACAACAATGATATTGATAAGCTGGGTGATATTCGCCACAAGAATGTGGTTCTTGATAAGAATTTTTAATCTTGGTTCAACCAAGAAGTTTGGAGAAGATAACACTCTCACACAAAGGAAGAATCCTTATAATTTTACTCAAAATCAAACTTAATTTCATTCCATCCGAAATGTTACAATTATAGGCTAACTCATGGTGAGTAAATTATGCCCAACTGAAATCTTAAACAAATTCAAATTAAACATAAATGACATTTTGAATTTTTCATGACAAAGCCTTAATTCTAAGTCTCGGATTCCTTGTATTCTTGATGAGAAATTCGGCTCCTTGAAGTTGTGTTCTCCATGAATTAATTGCCTTCATGACTCAATGTGTGTTTAATTGCATTGCACGAAAAATCACTTTGAAAGGTTCATGAATGCATTACATTTTGGACGGCAACCTTGTACTTTGAACTTAAGCTTGGACGGCTCAATCAATGTGTGCATGACCTTGGACGGTTTCCCTTGAAGTTGTGGTCCATAATCACATTAAAGTGGACGACACAAACTAGGCTTTGGACGACAACCTTGCATTTTGAATTCAAGTTTGGACGGCTCAATCAATGTGTGCATGACTTTGGACGGTTTTCCTTGAAAGCTCATTCATGCTTGACTTGTAATCACATTAAAGTGGACGGCACAAACTAGGCTTTGGACGGCAACCTTGCATTTTGAATTCAAGTGTGGACGGCTCAATCAATTGGTGCATGACTTGGACGGTATCCCTTGAAAGTTCATTCATACTTGACTTGAAATCACACTTAAGTGGACGGTAACCTTCCATGCTTGGTCTTGGCTTGAATGTTTAGCACTAAATGCCCAAGTTGAATTCAAGGCTTCATTTATTCTGAAATTGAAAACAAAAGACAAATTAAATGCTTGAATGAAAACAATTTAGAACACAATAAATGTGTCCTAGCCATGTTTAGAAACATGGTCGTGCCCTATTGCAAGGGTTGGGAATTATTTTCCCCACATTGGCCCACATGTAAGGTGATGTAATAAAAGAGGTGACTCCCTT
>NC_032010.1:14007938-14023276 GCF_001865875.1 Lupinus angustifolius
TGGTGGCAACCCGTGAGGTACTTCCTTTGGAAAGACATCACCAAATTCCTGCAAAAGAGTTTCAACAAACATAGGCAAACTTCCTTCCTTAGAAGGGTTAGTGGTTAGGCAAAACTCCCTACTAAAAAGTAGGTACAATGGTTGCTTTGAAATCAAAACATGCTTTATCTCTCATTTTGTTGCCATATATCCCTCTTTTTTACAATCTCATTCTTTTTGCTCTTGTTTGTTTCTTTCTTTTACAACCTTCCATGCTTGGTCTTGGCTTGAATGTTTAGCATTAAATGCCCAAGTTGACTTCAAGGCTTCATTTATTCTGAAATTGAAAACAAAAGAAAAATTAAATGCTTGAATGAAAAACAACTTAGGACACAATAAATGTGTCCTAGCCATGTTTAGAAACATGGTCGTGCCCTATTGCAAGGGTTGGGAATTATTTTCCCCACATTGGCCCACATGTAAGGTGATGTAATAAAAGAGGTGTCTCCCTTTGTTTGAGCTTAGGGGAATTCCCTTGATGTCTTGAAAGTGCATTGTGTACACGTTTGGCCCTTGCCCCTGTCATGGGCCCACCTATGCCTCTTAGGTCCTCATTATCCTCCTTAGGCTCATTTGGGTTCACATCATTCCCTCCTTCTTGAAAGGATTTCGACCTCGAAATTAATTCTCCATCACTTTGTGGTAATCTATGAGGCACTTCTTGAGGGAATACATCACCAAATTCCTGCAAAAGAGTTTCAACAAACATAGGCAAACTTCCTTCCTTAGAAGGGTTAGTGGTTAGGCAAAACTCCCTACTAAAAAGTAGGTACAATGGTTGCTTTGAAATCAAAACATGCTTTATCTCTCATTTTGTTGCCATATATCCCTCTTTTTTACAATCTCATTCTTTTTGCTCTTGTTTGTTTCTTTCTTTTCACTCATTTTTATTTTCTTTTCACTTGGCTTTTCACTCAACTTTTATCTCTCCCTTTCTTTTCTCTCTACTTCAATCTTTTCCCTCAATTTTTTTTATCCTCACTAACTTGCATAGGAGACAAAGGGGATAGCACAACCTTGCGGTTTTAGTGCTCAAAAGAGAACTTGTTAGTTCGGCCATCATGTGTGGCTTTCTTATCATATTGCCATGGACGACCCAAAAGTAAATGGCTAGCATCCATGTCAACCACATCACATACCACAGAATTCACATACTTCCCAATTGAAAAACTTATCTCAGCTTGCTTATTGACAATCATTTCCCCAACCTCACTTAACCATTGCATTCGGTAAGGAGTGGGATGTGACTTAGTCACAAGATTAAGTTTTGACACTAATCTTGTACTAACCACATTAGCACAACTTCCACTATCAATAATTAGTGAACATAGCTTACCATCCACAATACATCTTGTGTCATCCATAATACATCTTATGTGGAAGATGTTTTCCCTCTGACTTGCATCCTCCTCTTTGATTTGGCTTCCTAAGAGCCTCCTTACCATGAATAAGTCACCGTCGGGAATGGTAGCATTTTCCTCCTCATGCTCATTTTCTTCATCATTAGAGTCCTTGGATTGAGACTCTACTTCCCCATTTCTTATGATCATTGTCCTTCTTGTGGGACATTGAGAAGCAATATGTCCAAGGCCTAAGCACTTGAAGCATTTTACATCTCGGCTTCTTTGATTAGATCCCATAGGTTGTTTGCCTTGGCTTGTGGCCACGACTTCCTTAGTAGTTGGAGTACTACTCTCAAATGGTCCTCCCTCCTTCTTAGATCTATCCATCCATTTTGAGCTTTGGAACTTGGAACTAGAACTTGAGGAAAATCTTGATTTCCTCCTCTTTAGTTGTTGCTGCACTTTCATGGCTTGTTGAACCAAATCATCCAATTCAACATAATGTTGTAGTTCAACAATATCTTGGATTTCTTGGTTTAAACCATGTAAGAACCTTGCCATAGTAGCCTCCCTATCCTCCTCAAAGTTGGACCTTAGCAAAGCTAATTCCATTTCTTTGAAGTATTCATCAACACTCTTAGACACTTGAGTGAGTCTGTGGAGTTTGTTGTGAATGTCCATTTGGTATGAGCTAGGGACAAATCTTCTTCTCATTAACACTTTCATCTATACCCAAGTGTTAATAGCCTCGGCTCCAGCCCTCTTTCTCTCCTTATTGAGTTGCTCCCACCAAATCAAGGCATACTCCTTGAACTCAAGAGCAGCCACCTTAACTTTCTTACTCTCTTGGTAAAAGTTACATTCGAACACTTGTTCCATCTTAAGCTCCCATTCTAAATAAGCCTCTGGGTCATTTTTCCCAATAAAGGTGGGAACATTTATTTTAACTCCCTCAAGTTTTTCCTCCCTTCGTACCCCTCTCCTTGCTCTCCTTCTTCCTCCTTCCTCCTTCCTCCTCACTTGAATAACCGTTTTCACGATATCTAAACCTCCTATCATTATCTATTCTCATTTGTTACATTTCTCTCCTTAAAGCTTCAAATTGTGTTGTCATTCTAGCAAAAAGTGTTGCTGATCTAGGAGACATTATTGGACTCTCACTTTCACTAGACATTTTCTCTCAACCTCACTTTGTGTTTCACTCAAGTATTTAGTAGAAGATGTATTACTCAAACTCACTTGTGTTTCACTCAACCCTCACTCTCCTCCACGGTTTCTTGAATGAACCAAGGCAGAATCACTAACTGTGAAAGAAAACACCTAACTTAGCAAGACTTGTGACACGGTTTTGTGTATGGACTTTTGACACTTTGTTTTGACACTTTTGGTTTTCGGTTTTGGATTTTGACACTTTTTGGTTTTGTTTTCGGCAATTAATAAGAAAGGACTCACGGTTATAGAAGAAAACTTTGACACTTTTGTTTTTGGAATGTAAGAACTATAGTGAAGACTCTCGGCCAACAAAAAATTTTTTGACACTTTATGTTTTTGGTTTTTGTTTTTGTAATGTAAGAAAGACAATGTGACTCACGGCGAATCAAGAGGAAAATGTTTTGACACACCAAGCAAGAACCTTAGCTCTGAATACCACTTGATGAGAACCTCTTCAGGAGATCCTTTTTACAACAACCTATCTTGTTTGGTGTTCTTAACCCACAGTTTTATGGGTTGTCTTTGAAGGTGAATTTTTGGCAGCAAGGAAATTATAAAGGATAAAAGAAGATGGTAAAGGAATGAAGGTGATAGGCGCCACAACAATGATGTTGATAAGCCGGGTGATATTCGCCACAAGAACGTGGTTCTTGATAAGAATATTTAATCTTGGTTCAGCCAAGAAGTTTGGAGAAGATAACACTCTCACACAAAGAAAGAATCCTTATAATTTTACTCAAAATCAAACTTAATTTCATTCCATCCGAAATGTTACAATTATAGGCTAACTCATGGTGAGTAAATTAGGCCCAACCGAAATCCTAAACAAATTCAAATTACACATAAATGACATTTTAAATTTTCCATGACAAAGCCTTAATTCTAAGTCTCGGATTCCTTGTATTCTTGATGAGAAATTCTGCTCCTTGAAGTTGTGTTCTCCATGAATTAATTGCCTTCATGACTCAATGTGTGTTTAATTGCCTTGCACGAATAATCACTTTGAAAGGTTCATGGATGCATTAAACTTTGGACGGCAACCTTGCACTTTGAACTCAAGTTTGGACGGCTCAATCAATGTGTGCATGACTTTGGACGGCTCAATCAATGTGTGCATGACTTTGGACGGCTCAATCAATGTGTGCATGACTTTGGACGGCTCAATCAATGTGTGCATGACTTTGAACGGTTTCCCTTGAAAGCTCATTCATGCTTGACTTGTAATCACATTAAAGTGGATGACACAAACTAGTCTTTGGACGACAACCTTGCATTTTGAATTCAAGTTTGGACGGCTCAATCAATGTGTGCGTGACTTTGGACAGTTTCCCTTGAAAGCTCATTGATGCTTGACTTGTAATCCCATTATAGTGGACGGCACAAACTAGGCTTTGGACGACAACCTTGCATTTTGAATGCAAGTGTGGACGACTCAATCAATTGGTGCATGACTTGGACGGTTTCCCTTGAAAGTTCATTCATACTTGACTTGAAATCACACTTAAGTGGATGGAAAACTTCCATGCTTGGTCTTGGCTTGAATGTTTAGCACTAAATGCCCAAGTTGACTTCAAGGCTTCATTTATTCTGAAATTGAAAACAAAAGACAAATTAAATGCTTGAATGAAAAAAACTTAGGACACAATAAATGTGTCCTAGCCATGTTTAGAAAAATGGTCGTGCCCTATTAAAAGGGTTGGGAATTATTTTCCCCACATTGGCCCACATGTAAGGTGATATACTAAAAGAGGTGACTCCCTTGGTTTGAGCTTAGGGGAATTCGCTTGATGTCTTGAAAGTGCATTGTGTACACATTTGGCCCTTGCCCTTGGCATGGGCCCACCTATGCCTCTTAATTCCTGATTATCCTCCTTAGGCTCATTTGGGTTCACATCAACTATGCTCGAAACAGCCTCAACCTGATAACTCTTGGGACACACAAGAACAAAATCTGGAGGATGGAGAAAAAGAACAACTGATTAGAAATCCATATTATCATCAAATTTCTCATGAACTAGATCAAAGTGGAGACGAGAAAAAAGAACCAGAATCAGAACTAAAGGAGTTACCATCACATTTAAAGTATGTATTTCTAAAAGGCGACTCCCACAAACCAGTTATCATCAGCAACTTGCTACCTTGAAGGAAAACAAGTTGATACAAGTCTTGGAGAGGCACCAACAAGCAATTTGTTGGACTTCGAAAGATCTAAAAGGAATTAGTCCTTCTTACTGCATGCACAAACTCATGATGGGGGATGATTTCAAATCAGTAGCTCAACCACAAAGGAGGCTCAATCCGACGATGAAAGAAGTTGTTCGGAAGGAAGTGATAAAAATGTGAGAAGCCGATATGATTTACCCCATTTTCGGCAGAAAATGGGTAAGTGATGTGCAAGTAGTACCAAATAAAGAATGAATTATGATAATCCATAATGACAACAATGAGCTCATTCCAACTCGAGCTGTTACTGGTTGGAGAGTAGGCATAGATTATCGTAAACTCAATGCAGTTACTAGAAAAGACCACTTCCGTTTGCCCTTCATGGACCAGATGTTAGAAATATTATCAGGCGAACCTTCTATTATTTCCTAGATGGTTACTCAAGATACAACCAAATTGATGTAGATCCACAAGATCAAGAAAAACCAGCATTCACTTGTCCTTTTGGTGTCTACGCCTACAAAAAGATGTCATTCAAATTATGCAATGCTCTACCCACTTTTCAAAGATGCATGCTGGTTATTTTCGCCGATTTGGTGGAAAAATGCATCGATGTCTTCATGGTTGATTTTTCAGTATTTGGAGATTCTTTTGATATATGCCAGATGAATCTGGAGACAGTCTTGGAAAGATGTGTTGAGACAAACCTGGTACTAAATTGGGAGAAATGCAATTTCGTGGTCACCGAAGGCATTGTTTTGGGGCACAAAATTTCAAGAAAAGGAATAGAGGTTGATAAAGCAAAAGTAGAAGTCATAGAGAAGCTTCCACCACCAACAAATGTTAAAAGCATAAGAAGCTTTCTAGGACATGCTGGATTTTACCGACACTTTATCAAAGATTTTTCCAAAACACCTAACCCCTTTGCAACCTTCTCCTTAAAGATTTTAATTTTGATGATTCTTGTTTAGAAGCATTCAATTCTTTAAAAAATTGTTTGGTAACTGCTCTTGTCATAATTGCACCAAACTGGGATCTACCTTTTGATTTAATGTGTGACACCAATGATTACGCAATTGGTGCAATTTTGGGACAAAGGAGGGAAAAGGTTTTCCATGCAATACATTATGCTAGCAAAGTTTTAAATGAGGCACAAATTAACTATACTACTATAGAAAAGGAATTGCTAGCTATTGTATTTGCATTAGAAAAATTTGAAGTTATTTGATTGGGGGCAAAAATAATTATTTTTGCTGATCATGCCGCAATCATATATCTACTAAAAAAACCTGACTCCAAGCCATGTTTAATACGTTGAGTGCTACTTTTGCAGGAATTTAACTTGGAAATCCGTGACAAAAGTGGGAAAGATAATCTTGTGGTAGATCATTTGTCAAGATTAATTAATGAAGAAGTCGTGAAAGGAGAAAGAGAAATAACTGAAGCATTTCCGGACGAAAAGCTATTTCTCCTTCAGGAAATCGTGGATTGCTCATATATCCAACTACAAGGCTTCATGAATTATTCCTGATCATTTCAACTATCAGCAAAAGCGAACATTTCTAAAAGAAGTCAACCTTTACATTTGGGATGAGCCATATCTATTCAAATATGGAACTGACAACATCATTAGAAGATGCGTTGATTCAACCGAGGCCTAGAAAATTCAATGGCATTGCCATAACTCGACCTATGGAGGGCACTACAATGGAGAAAGAACTGCTGCAAAAGTCCTTCAATCTGGTTTTTTCTGGCCCTCAATTTTTGAACATGCCAAAAGCTTTGTTAAAAAATGTGATGCATGCCAGAGATCTGGCGGAATTGGGAAACGAAATGAAATGCCCTTACAAAATATTTTGGAAATAGATATTTTTTATTGTTGGGGTATTGATTTCATCGGCCCTTTCCCATCATTATTTTCAAGCGAATACATCTTGGTAACTGTTAACTATGTTTCTAGATGAGTAGAAGCATTAGCAACGCCAAAAACCAATGAAAAAACGATTATAAAATTTTGAAGAAAAATATTTTTACCCGCTCTGGAACACCGATAGTGCTTATAAGTGATGGATGGTCTTATTTTATAAATTCCCAATTGCGTAAAGTTTTAGAATTTTACAATGTTAGATATAAGGTAGCATCACCTTTTCATCCACGAACCAATGGGAAAGAAGAGGTATCCAACAGAGAATTAAAGAGAATTATAGAAAAAACAGCTTCTTCCTCAAGGAAAGATTAGTCACAAAAGTTGGATGACACTCTTTGGGCATATAGAACTGCATATAAGTCACCAATAGGCCAAACCCCATATCAACTAGTTTATGGCAAAGCTTGTCATTTACTAATTGAATTGGAGCATAAAGCCTATTGGTCACTTATGTTTTTAAATTTTGACTTGAATGATGCAGGAACAAAACGAAAATCAACTACATCAATTAGAAGAAATGATGTTCCAAGCTTATGAATCTGCAAGAATGTATAAAAAAGGCTAAAAAATATCATGACCCTAAAATTCGAAGGAAATATTTTTACAAAGGTCAAAAGGTACCTTTGTTCAATTCAAGATTGAAACTGCTTCCAGGAAAATTCAAGACCAGATGGTCAGAGCCATTTGTGATAAAAGAAGTTAAAGAATATGAAGTAGTTGAATTGGAAGATCCAAAGTCTCAAACGACTTGGACAATGAATGGACAATGGTTAAAACCATACTTGGATGATGAATCAGGCTCCATCATGGAAATTGCATGAGAATAACCTCTATCAGGCGTCAAGTTATTGACATTAAACAAGCGCTTGCTGAGAGGCAACTCAGTAGTTGGTTAGTTTTAAATTGCTTTTTAATATTATGTTAAGTTTTGTTAATTAAATTTATGTTTAAATATTATGTTATTCTTTAGAAAAATTTCACATGCATCAAACATCTCCTTTAAACCAATTTTTCCATTGGCTTGAGGATAAGTCGTCATTTAAAGAGGGAGAATATGGTTTAATGGATATGATTTTTTAAAGAAAGTTAATAGTATATATAAGATTGTATAGTTATTAAAACGTAATTTGACTGTCCTTAAAAACTCAAAAACAATTCAAAATGGCTAAATGAAAAAATTGTGGCATGATTACATGATTTAAAAATGCAAAGCATATCTTAAATTAAGCTTTTATTGAGAAAAATGAGATATATGCTAACAAATTGTGAAAAAAATCACATATGTCATAACTTGAATTATTTTTTTTGCAAATGAAAGTTAAAATTGTGTAACATTATCTTTGCAAACATTTTTTAAATCAAAAAGCGTAAATCCTAGCCAAGTGAGGCAGCGAGCCAAACACGTGAGGATTAAAGTTAAATCACCATTTGATTTGTCTAATTAAACTTGTTTGAGTCTTTAAATCTCTTAATTGCATAAGATTGATAGGAAGTGATCAAGGCATGTCATTTCTTTAGTTGAACCAAATGGCCAAAAGTCTGACCAAAAATTACGATTATCCTTTGATAAGCCCCTTTGAGTCAAATAAAGTAAAAACAAATTTTTTTCAAAATATCTCATGAAACCAAAATTGAAAACAAATGTTCTAAAAAGAACATTAAAATTTTAAAGGATGCTTGAAAGAATTAAGTTAGGGGGAAAATTGGTGGAGTTGACTTCCTAAAAAGAAAAAGAAAAGAATTTTTCAACCTCTTTACAAAAACAACAAAAAAAATTGTGAAAGAAAGTGAAAAACAAAATTAGATTGAGAAATACAAAGAAAAGTAAAATAGAAGCCAAGGTTCAAAAGCTAAGAGGTTGGAAAAAAGAGAATTATGGAAAAAAGTAGAGTAAAATGTTTCATTGAGAAAAAATTTCAAAAAACAATGCTCTCTTTTGACTTTAACTTAACTTAATTACCTAGAAAAACAATGATTGTCCAAACCAAGCCTCATTACAACCAAAAACAAGATGTTAGTGATCCTTAATTGATTATGCAATTTCAGATAATAGGTGAGACAAAGAGCAAGTTCAAATTACTACAATCAAATGGTTGAAAATTGAGTGAAACACATACCCCTTTGAAGTTCCAATTTTGAACTTGTGTGCAAAAACATTTTTTGATTGAAAAATATTTGCTTAGGTAAATTGTTGCATATTTCTTATGAACAAAAGCATAAAATACATGTTTGAAGCATTATGTTTTAATTCACAAATCATGAAAAACTCATTGAAAAGAATTTTTTGATCATGCTTAAGCAAATTTGAAATCATGTAAATCATATCTTTAAAAAATTAACCAAGTCTTGAATATGCATAAGTTTTACCTTTTGTTTGAGGATAAACAAAGTCTTAAGTTGGGGGATTTGATAAGTGCCAAAAATACCTAATTTTCATACACTTTTTATGACACTTATCATTGGATAAATTGAGAAAACTAACTTAATTCAACACTATTTGGATAAAATATCACAATCTTGTATATATGTTTTGTGCATTTCTTTTGTAACATATTTTGTAGGATTTTGGTGGAAAAGAAAAGAATTAATCAAACACAAACAAAGTGCTTAAATAGGTCGAAAATGATCATCAAATGACATGCTTAAGCTTGACGTGGCTAACTATGTGCTTAAGCTTGACGTGGCAAGCTATGTGATTAAGCATGACTTAACAAGACTTGGCCTATGTGGAAAATATGGAGTCAATTTGAAGCTACTCACTAAGCAGCTTAGCTTGGACCAAGCCCACGCCAAGCTGAACTGGACACCAATCTGGCACGATTAGATCCAACCTGGCACAGTCATAACACAAGCACAACACGGTAAAACACAAGCCTGGTACAAGCCAACCTGCTCAAGCAGACAACTTAGCAGAGCACCTAGAGCGCCCAACTTGGAACCGCACACCTGACCAGATCAGCAAGCACCAGGCCACATCACCATCAACACGGTCAAAGCTGCTCAAGCAGGCAGCTTAACGGTACCTAATAAGCAGCTTGGCGGTGTGCACCTAACAACTTGGTTAAGTTGACTTAGCCACCAAGCAACCATGACCTCAAGCATGATAGGATTTTCAGAGGTACCCGCCATAGCTGGGCCACTAGCTCACATCTTGCTTGGGTGAGTCAGCCCCAAGTAGGTGACTAAGCTACTTGGCCAAGTGACTAGACCTATGCTGAAGGGTTTGGTGAGCAGCTTGGCGGTGGAAGAGAGCTGCTTGGTGGTGGCGGAAAAATCCTATATTTATGAGGCACTTCAAGGCTTAATTAGTTAATTCATTCTCATTCTAATTAACATTTTCACATTCCACTTCTCTCTCAACCCGAATTCTCTCTTCTTCGACATCTTCTTCTTGTAATTTTCTTAATTTTCACTCCAAAGTAGTTTAGGTAAGTGTAGTTTATAGTTTTCTTTCTTAATTCAAGAGGAGAAAGGAGATGACAAATGAGATGCAAAAACATAATTTTGTAATCTCATTTCAGTCCAAAAAGCATCTCATCCTTGGATAGATGGCTCATGTTCCTACAAATTGACTTGGATTATAGTGTAATTTCTTTTCTTTAAATTATCATCTTTTGAAATTAATGCATTCAAGTTATTACTTTTCGATTAAGTTTTTGATTCTTTATGAAGTTCTTATTACGGTTTTAGCTTGATCACTTAAAACTTGATTTAAAGATCCAAAATGCTTCTTCTTAAAGTGTTGACAAGTGAACTAAAAAGTATAACCTACACCTTAGTTCACGTGCCACATCAAGTATCTATTTTAAGAAACTTATATTCAAGGCCAAATAAAGTTAATGGAGTCCGAAGTAGGGTGTGACAATCTGCTCCGACGAGTGACACTTAACTATTATTTAGTGCATTACATAAGGTTTGAAAATCATCTTATCACTCTAGGACACTAGATGATGGATTTAGAAATGATGTGTGGAATTAACCGAAGGTATAACACATAACTTGTAATGTTTTCAAAAATCAAGTAGAGAAATAATTCCATATTTCCAATCAATTTCCAACTCAAGAATTTGTTTATAACAGTTGGTTTATGATTATGTTTACTTGTTAATATTTCATAAAAAAAAACCAAATCCAAAAGATGTTTAAACTTTATTAGTAATATAAAATGTTTATAATAATATTCTATTAGGCAATTCCATGTGGTTCGATATAACACTATACTATACTACAATTGAATCTTGAAAGAGATGCAAATGTAGAATAGTAAAGTGTTAACTTATAAATTTTATTTGTTGACAAAGAAAGAAACCTTGAATCAAAGTGTCATTTAATTCATAAGTTATATCTTTGTGAAAAGGAAAGATACACAATTATAATAAGTGATCTAACTACTAACTTTTACTTTTTGTCATTTACTTTCCACAACTAACATTTACTTTCCGTCATTTACATTTCCGCAACTAACATTTATTTATTGATTTATTCTTTATTCTTTATACTAACCCTTCGAAAGAAGTAGTACGGTTAAATTCTAACTCTATTGCTTTATTTATTTGTTCTTTAACAACCGTCCATAAGGAAGTAGTTCGGTTAATAAAGGAAAACGTAAATAAATATCACTCATTATCACTTGTGTTAAATTGCTAAATTTATACCATTATATCGGCGTTGGAATTTATTCTAATAAAGCCAAAATGGTATGAAATTGTTAATAATTCAATAAAGTTAAGTTTTTGATTAAAAGAAATTCTTGAAACCATTATACCGGCGTTGGAATTTATTCAAACAAAGCCGAGATGACGAGCAAAGAATTGATCTGTCGATAAATAAAATCAATCAGAAACTTGCCTCACCAAGTAGCAAGAAATTATTTCAACATTAATCGAATTTGTAATATAATAGGAAAGGGAGTTGGGATTGAACTTCACACACACTTATTATCTATACACACCTGATTCTTAAAGTAAATTCATTCAATAATGTTTATTTCATGTAATGACCTCAAGATTTCTAAAAGATAATGTTTTAGTCAATGTAGAAACTTATGCAACAAAGTTCTATATCTAGCAACTTTAGTCATAAAATTAAGAGGTATGACTCGCATAACATGCCTCTATGACTAGTAGTCCATGCATGCAAAGTTGAGTTAAATGCAACACTTCAATTGCATTAGCCACCAATATATTGGTCTATACTAAAACTTTGTTAATCTACCTCTATGTCTAGTAATCTATATTAACAAAATTAAGTTATATGAACCGTCAAATGTACCTCTATGTCTAGTAGTCTATGCCATTTAGTTTGAGAGTTATAAAATTAAAATATTAGTTCTCTGTATAGATATTAACAAGTAAAATGCATGAGATGACAAGTAATACAAGTCTATGTCTAGAAAATGTACCAATTGTTGAGTTATTGATAAGTGCCAAAAGTATACACTTTTCACCATCATTTTATGGCACTTATCCTATGCAAATTGTAGAAAACCAACTTAAATTAACACTTTTTAGGTAAATTTTGCATGATTAAACAAATTAGTTCCTTATTAGTTCTTGTCCAAGTTTTCTTTAAGTTTTGTAGGAATTGAATATTAAAGAATAAATTCAAAGATGAAAAAGAATTGAAGCCAAAAGTCAAGACAAAAGCTCAAAATGAATTGCTAAAAGTAATCAAGTTAAAGCATGGCATGCTATGTGCTTAATTTGGTTACTTAGCCTTGAAGAAAGGTAGCTTACTTCGTCTTGAAGAAACCTATGTTAAGGTAGGCCAAGCAACTTGCAAAAATCAAATGTCTACCTTAACTTAAAGAAAACACCCCAAAAGTGCCAAGCAACCAAAAAACCAAGTAACAAACCAAAGGAAAAAATGTTGCTTCACCATGAAGAAATCAAGCACAAAGTTGTCTAACCAAGTCAAGCACCAAGCACCAGGCCAGGTCATACAGGCACCAAGCACCAGGCCAGGTCAGCCAGCACCAAGCACCAGGTCACGTCAGCTAAGCTGCTGAAACAGGCAGCTTAGCGTGGAACCAGTCAACTAAGCGGCTAAAACAAGCAGCTCAGCGGAGAACCAGACTCCTGACCAGATCAGCAAGCACCAAGCCATGTCCCAGTCAACACGGTCAGAAGCTGCTGAACAAGCAGCTTAGTGGTGAAGCAGGTGCGCTGGGCGGTGCGCATCAGACTTGACTTAACCATCAAGCAAACCATGAAGTCATCCATGACCTCACCTCAAGTAGCCCACCATAGGCTTTCCAGAAGTAGCTCACAATGCTGGTTCCATAGCCCACAACTAGCTTTGATGAGTCAAGCACAAGGAGGTGACTAAGCTACTTGATCAAGGGACCAAACCCATGCTGAAGGGTATGGTCAGCTGCTTTCCAGCCAAGCAGCTCAGCAGTTCATCATTGAGGCCTATAAATAGAGACCATTTCATTCGAGCAATATATACCAAAATAGATCAAAAACACTTGAAAGAAAGAAATCTCTCACCAGAAACCTCTCTTTGGAGTTCTTTCTTCATTTCTTAGTTTAGAGCTTTTATTTCAAGTAAGTTTTGTAGTTTTAGTTTAGAATTCAAGAGGAGAAAAGGAGAAGGCAAATGAGATATAAAAATCAATTTTGTACTCTCATTTGGAACTCAAAAGCATCCAATCCTTAGAGGGATGGCTCATGCTCCTAAACATTTTCTTTTGAATAAAGGTTATGTAATTTCTACTTCTTCTTAATTTACAAAAGTTTGAATTTTAATCATTCAAGTTGGTGCTTTGGTTAATTTTATTTGTTTGAGAAGTACTTAATGCTCTTTTTAGATTGATCACCTAAAAAATGATTTCAAGTCAATAAAATTACTTGTCTCAAACACTTAACAAATAAACTAAGAAGTAGTTGTACTACTTAGTTTATTTGCCAAGTTAAGCATGCTTTTCTTAAGATCTTACATTCATCACTCATTCAATATTAGAGTCGCCAATGGTTAGGGTGTGACAACCTAATCTCTTTTATGGCCGTAGTATTGTTTAAGTGATGAATATAAGTGTTTATCGATTGGGCCCGAATAGGGTCGAGGCTAGGGTCAGGGTTGAGTTCAAAAAATAGATTCGGTCAATATTTAGAGTCGGGTAGGGACCAAGTATGACCTGATCCGTCTTGTTCCATGGTCATTCACTCATCATGTTTGTATGTGTTTCTATTCAAATGTGTATCATTTGGTTGAATGTATCATTGATTATTTAGTTTTTATCATACATACATGATTAATGATATACACATATATACATATATATAATTTTATATGTTAAATTACATATTCATAATAATAAATAATATTGAGAAGTCTTTATCTAAAATGAGTGTGTATTATGTTTAGTCGGGTCTAGGGTCTGGTCAGGTTTAAAGATTGACTCGGTCGATATTTAGGGTCGGGTTAGCTTCAGGTTTAGGGCCGGGTCCGAGTTCAAAAAAATGATTCAACCAATATTTAGTGTTGGATAAGGACAATCCTTAACCGTCCTAACCCGGCCTGAAACCAAACATACACTCATTTATCCAATCTATTCCTCTTACACGAGTGATTATATAAACCACTCATTTTCTCTCTCAAGTAGTTCATTGCGATAATTAAGGGTCTGTTTGCTTTGTGAAAATATTTCCTATTTTCATTTTCTATTTTCATTTCTTGAAAACAGTTTTCATTTTTAAGAAATGAAAATTAGAATTCATGTTTGGTTTCATTTGATATATTTTTGTTTCTAGAAAATGGAAATAATGAAATGTGTTTGTTTACTGCTTTTTCAATACAACATCTATTTCATAAATAATAAAAATATGATTAACTATGTATATTCTCACAAGTAACATCAATTTTTAGTGAAGTTAAAATTTAAATGTAAACAATTTTTTTAAACCAACATTTGCTGTAAAGTTTAGAATCATTTTATTATTGAATCACTTTTTATTAAAATTATCTCTCATACACTTATATAACATATCATAAATAATACATTTATTTAGTAAGAAAAATATGATATAATATTAAGTCACACTAATTATGAAATACAATTCAAGTTTTATGCAAAGGAAAAAACTATAATTATCAATTATATATAAAGTTTTTCAAGATCTACGATAACTTTCCCAAATTTGGGTTGCAATAGTCTCACGAACTTCGGCCATTTCAGTTGCTTGTTGAGCATCAACATTGATACCTTGTTGATTTACGTTTAATCCTTGATCATCAACAATCAAATCTTCTCCAGAATATTGACCAAAAAGTATATCTTCACTGTGTTGCAATCTAATAAAGTTATGTATAGTGCAACAAGCATTAGGAATTAACATTTGTCTTCTAACAGGGTAATTTGGCATCATCTTTATTATGGGGAATCTTGATTTTAGTACTCCAAAAAACATCTCTCAATAACATTCCTTAACGAAGAGTGTCTATGATTGAACAATTCTTGTTTACCTCTTGGTCGTCCTCCATCACGAAAATCTCGCAAATGATATCTCGTCTTTCGAAATGGAGCAAGATATCCAGACATGTTAGGAAATCCAGAATCAACAAGATAAAATTGATCTGCAAAATAAATAGAATACATATTGAATAACTTATAACTAATAAAAAATATTAGTAATATTGAAAGATTTTTTTAC
>NC_032010.1:14023376-14024362 GCF_001865875.1 Lupinus angustifolius
CCTCTTATATATGGATGTGTTATAGTTTGATTTCTTGGTACGACGATTGTTCTACCCAACTTGCAAACTGCTCTTAACACTCTTTTAAACCATTTACTTACAATTTGTAGAGAATGTTGAAAGCGTTCAGCAACGACTCGATGACGCATATTATGGCATATGATGATTAAGAACATTGCAACTCCTTCTTCGACACATACTTTTTTGCCGTCACTTAAATTTCCAATATCCCTTAAAGTATCACAAAAATTCAAAAACACATTTTGTCTCATTCTAAAATTCTCATAACATCTAGCTTCATGGTCTGCCATAACTTCAAGAGTATACATCTTGCCAGTCAATAAAGAAGTCCTGCATGATGTCCTACTAATAAAATTCCTCTCATACTCCATAATCAATAAAACTATAATTAAATCTTCAATGTCATCATCCAAGTCACTTGATTCTGTACTAGAAATAGTTGACATAATTACCTGCTCAAATAAATAGTTAAATTTGCTAGTATAAAACATTTATAATAAACGAAATCATCTAATGAATTGAATATCTAACCAATAACATTAAGTCAATCACAATCCAATGCTATAAATCTAAGTAAGAAAATAAAATGCTTAAAATGAAAGATAAAGTCATCACTTAAATAAAATGCATAAATACTACTCTAGAGATGCTAGCCATTCCTTCCTCCTTAAAGGCGACATAATAACAAACATGCTTCTCCACACCTTTTCTGCAAACTTCACCAATGCGGCATTGTAAATTTTGCTAGAAACATCATCTATGGAGTCAAGAAGTTCCATACATTTTTCTATACAGTAAGGATCAGACAATGGACTAGTAATTGATGCTTTATATTGCTCAGCCTTGACTCTTGATGCTTCTGCCCTTATACTTATTGTATCAGTCAATTTGTCTAAGGCCGCATCTAATTTGTTTATTCTAGAATTCTTTGTCTCTTTGTGTCGAGGCTCCCTTGAAGATCCTAT
>NC_032010.1:14024462-14024988 GCF_001865875.1 Lupinus angustifolius
AGAAAGTCTTCCTCTATTTCTTTCTCTTCATATGAGGTTGGTGGCTGTCTAGTAGAGGCTTGCCTTAATTTCCTAGTTGCAGTGCTAGAATTGAATATCTCGCCAACAACATCATAGTTGTTTTCAAATCCATGCCTCTTAAACTGTTTGTAGAATCTTCCTTTCTGGAAAGTATAACTGAAAACCTTTAATATTATGCAAATAAAAAAAATTAACATATTATCATAATGATACTATTTAATATTTGAAGTAAAAGTTTCCATACCTTATACATTTTTTCCCATACTTCTTCCGGAGCATTCACTTTATTAGCTTCACAATCCCATGTAACTCTTGTGCGAGCTAGTAATGTTGAAAATTCACGATGTTGTTGGCGTAGGCGATTAAACTTTCCCTTAAGCCTATCTACACCATAATGTTCTTCAGTAACCTTCACCAATTCATTGTTTATATCTTCCCAAACTGGTGTTTTAAATGTTGATCCTTGCAATAGTTTCTTTTTCACTCGATCATAAATTATTTCAAT
>NC_032010.1:14025088-14045115 GCF_001865875.1 Lupinus angustifolius
TAAATAGAAATCTAAAGTCTCAAACATAAAACACAGAGATACCCAATTTCATATGGCTTAAAATTAAATACTTTTATGAACAAGTTTGTGGGTTTAAATTAGAAAGTAAGAATTTCATAAATTGATGGAGAAAACAAGTAAAAAAATGAAAGAGACAGACCTTGGTTGAGGTTGAAGAGAAGCTTACAAGAAATATTCACAGCAAAAACAGAAGTTAGAATGGCATAAGTGTTGCAGAATGCAAGGAGAATGAGGAGTATGTGGAAGACAAATATGTTAAATAGTGTAACCTGCCTATTTCTCCATTTCCCACGTTTCCAAAGTTTCCAGAGAAAATAGTTGAAACAACTTTTCCATGTTTCCAAAATTTCAGCATTTCTAGGAAATGATTTTAGAAAATATTTTCATTAATAAGTTAACAAACATATTTTCAACCATATTTTCTATTTTCAATAAAAATGAAAACAGAAAATGGGTAAAGCAAACACACCCTTAATCTTTCAACAAATTGACATTGTTGTCAGGACGATTTGTTGAGAGGAGAAAACTCCCAACAAAACACCGAGATACGCTTTCAACAGTTATGCATGTTCAAAATAATACAAATAAGATACTAAGCAACTTATTCAATAATCATACAATAAAATGTTCAAACTTAAAGCAAACTGTTAATTTTCTTCCTTTTGTTACCTTAAGCTTCAAGTATCTATGGCTTCCTTCCGTCTCTTTTCTTTTTCTATTTGGTTTAGTTTTTGGCTCTTTGGGCCTCTTTTTCTCTTCAGCCCGTTTTTCTTCTTTTCTTTGTCTTTTTGTTGTTTGGGCTTGCTATTCCTTTAGCCCATTTTCTGTTTGTTAATTAACTGGTTTCTATTTATAGGTTGTAGGTTAGTTTTGTTAGTTAGTTAGTTTTACTAATTCAGTCGTCTTTCTCTTTCATTTTTCTCTATAATTTTTCTTCTTGCACGATTGAATAAAAAGCTTCTTGCTTTTTTCTTCTCTCCTTTTCCGCTGTGCGATTTCTTTGAGATGGTATCAGAGATTGTGCTAAGAGTTAAGACTCTATTTTGAGATTCAGTGTCAGGGAGGTTTGGAATGTTGAATTTCCTTTCTTGTTGGCTCAATAGAGAGAAGGCTTTACTTATGTTGGGTAAAGAATCAAGAAGCATTATTTGAGATCTGACTGAAGCATATTGCTCATTCAGACCTTTTAAGAACCTAAATACATAACTTTGTTCCCTATAACCTCTTACTAGGGGAATCACTCCACAAGAACATTGGATGGAGCACTTACAGTTAGGAATAGGCATAAATGTTTCAATTTCTTCCCAAAGACTTTTCAATTCACCAAAGTATTCAGATATTGTGAGGTTGCCTTGATTCAAGTAATAGAAGTCATGGAGTAACTCTAAAACTCTGAACATATCACCTTGAGAGAACCTATCTTGTAGGTCCTTCCAAACCTCAGCAGCTGAATCGATCCATAGTATTGACTTGACGATTGATTCCTCCACTGAACGTTGTAACCATGAGACTACCATATTCTTGCATCTCTTCCATAAATTGTGTAAGGGGTCATCTAGTGGTGGCTGTTTCAGTGCTCCAATAATGAACTTTAACTTGTTCTTGGTATCGAGGGTGAGCTTCATGGCTCGAGCCCATAAGTGGTAGTTGGTTCCATTTAAGAGAGGTGTCACCAAAACCTGTGTAGGGCTCTCGGTTGGATGAAGATAATAAGGATTATTGCTTTGATCGACGTGGTAATTTTGTGTAGCCGTTGGTGAATCTATCGAGGAGAATAAAGGATAAGAAAAGAGCTTTTGTAAGAGGAATCAGAGCATTGAATGCTCTGATACCATTCAATAGAAACTCAGTTTGATAAGAAACTTAAGTGCCTTAGGAGTTATAATGGAGTTGAGTTCTCGATGCATGATTACCTAAGTAAAAAGGGTATCATTCATCGAAGAACTTGTGTTGAAACCCCTCAACAAAATGGTATTGTTGAAAGGAAGCATCAATACATCCTCAATATAGCAAGAGCTGTCTTCTTTCAATCTCATCTACCTTCTAAACTTTGGAACTTTGTTGTTCAGCATGCCACCCACATCATCAATAGGCTGCCTTCACCCTTACTTAAACAGAAGAGCCCTTATCAATCCCTTTACAAAACCCTCCCTTCTATGGACCACCTCAGAGTGTTTGGATGCTTAGCATATGCAACTACTTGGCACTCTCATAGAACTAAATTCCAACCTAGGGCCATTAAGGCTGTTTTTCTTGGATATAAAGAAGAAACCAAAGGATTCATTTTATACAACCTTCAAACACACTATGTCTTCATTTCAAGAAACACAATCTTTTATGAACAATACTCTCCCTTCCAGTACAACCATAACCATGATCTCAACAACAACTCCATCTGCAAACCTACCTCTCCATCCAATGATACCCCTATCCTTGATTCCAATGACAACACATATGCTACCTTACCAGATTCCCAACCCTTATCCCAAGACCAACACATTTCCTCTCCTCAACAAACCATCCCTCAACCAACTAGGCAATCAACTAGAATTATGAATCCTCCATCTCACCTACAAGACTATCACTGCAGCTTTTCCACATCCACTCCTCAGCAACCAGCATCCCCTACAAGTATTTTCTATCCTTTATCTTCTTGTATCAATTATACTAATTGTGGTTCCTTTTACAGGAACTTTCGTCTTGCTGTATCAACCATTCCTGAACCTTCCACCTACAAACAAGCCTCCTCTATTCCCTATCGGCAAGAAGCCATGACTCAAGAATTACAAGCTCTTCAACTCAACAACACTTGGTCAATTGTTCCCCTACTTGTCAACAAAGTGCCTATTGGTTGCAAATGGGTCTATAAAGTGTAGTATCTTGCAGATGGCACCCTAGATAGATACAAAGCAAGGTTGATGGCCAAGGGCTTCAATCAAATGGAAGGGGTGGATTACTTTGATACTTTTTCCCCCGTTGTCAAGATTACTACCATCAGAATCATATTGGCTTTAGCTGCTACCAAATCATGGTTCCTCGAAATTGCAAGGTCTACAAAAGGAATTCACCTCAACCAACAAAAATACACTCTATCATTACTTGAAGAATTAGGGACCTTAGCTTCCAAGCCTGCCAAAACACCCTCAGATCCATCTATTGAACTCCATATCAATCAAGGCACTCCTCTTCCCGATCCATCCTCATGCAGAAGACTTGTGGGCAGACTAATTTATCTCACCATCTCTCGACCAGACATTTCATTTGTTGTGCAACAACTCAGTCTATTCATGTTTAATCCACACTCTACACACCTCACCGCTGCTCATAGGGTCCTGCATTATCTCAAAAATTCACCATCTCAGGGTCTTCTATTCAACTCACATTCAAGTTGTCTGCTTTTGCTGACTCCGACTGGGCTTGCTGCCTTGATACAAGAAAGTCAATCACTAGTTTTTGTGTGTTCCTTGACTCTTCCCTCATATCTTGGAAAACCAAGAAACAAAACACAGTTAGTCGATCCTCCTCTGAAGCTGAATATAGAGCTTTGGGCAGCCTCGTTTGTGAACTTCAATGGCTCGATTATCTCTTCACTGCTCTTCACATTCCTATATCTCTTCCAACATTAGTTTATTATGATAACAGATCAACAATCTATCTTGCTCATAATCCTGTGTTTTATGAATGAACAAAACACATTGAAATTGACTGTCATGTTGATCGTGAGAAAATTCAGAAGGATCTTATTCATCTCTTACCTATTCCCTCAGCTGATCAGTTAGCCGACGCTTTTACTAAAGCTCTTCCTCCCAAGTCATTTCAAAACTTCATCTTCAAGTTGGGTCTCTGTGATTTGCACCGCCCAACTTGAGAGGGGTGTTAATTTTCTTCCTTTTGTTACCCCTTAAGCTTCAAGCATCTATGGCTTCTTTCCCTCTCTTTTCTTTTTCTGTTTGGTTTAGTTTTTGGCTCTTAGGGCCTCCTTTTCTCTTCAGCCCATTTTTCTTCTTTTCTTTGTGTTTTTGTTGTTTGGGCTTGCTATTCCTTTAGCCCATTTTCTGTTTGTTAATTAATTGGTTTCTATTTATAGGTTGTAGGTTAGTTTTGTTAGTTAGTTAGTTAGTTTTACTAATTCAGTCATCTTCCTCTTTCATTTTTATCTATAATTTTTCTTCTTGCAAGATTGAATAAAAAGCTTCTTGTGTTTTTCTTCTCTCCTTTTCCGCTGTGCGATTTCTTTGAGACAAACATTAATTAAATACAAGAACTCAAAGATAATCAAAACTTTAGGAATAAATAGATAAATTAGTATGTACACATCAAGCTTATGTTACCTTGAATGCAATACGAATTTTAGCTACTTGTGTTCACAAGGTGCAAGTAAGATATGTTTAAAGCACAACTCATGAGGTGATAGAAGACACACAAATGAGCATAAATTAACTCCTATAATACTTACACCTTAATCTCATGACTCAAATGAGCCAATATGGCCTAGAAACTTAGAAAAGAAGTATTATAAATTAATATTACAAAGTGTGTCTCTAACGACTTGAGGTTGAAGTCCTTGAATAGTGTCTATATGCTGGCTTTTGCGCTCAGCGCATCAACTGTGCACTAGTGCAGTGTCCAGCTGGCTATGCGTGACCTTTTAGTGCACCATCTTGCATGCTACTATTAGCGTGACCTCTGCGCTGGGCATAGGTTCGCCGGAAATTTTCCCAATTGCACTTAGTGTAGCAAAATTTTCCATATTTCACCGATTGACCATTCACATTAAAGATCCATCAGTTAAGAACAACATATCTAAAATTCAACTCGATCTAATAGTGAACGAATGTGGTATCATAATTTTACTCGGACTACTAATGGTTGAATCCTTGCTTTTATATGAAACTTATCTTTTTGCAATAATTCCTCTGAATTAAGTCTGCAACACACTTCAAATGTGAGACTTGACCATTTAAACAAGTTTTAATAATGTATTAGTACAATTTCATTTATTTGAATTGATTATGTAGTTAAAGTATCTTAAAAATATAAATAATATATGATCAATTTAATCCTTAACACTAATCAATCAACTAATAACTCGAAAGAGTCGAAAAGAGGGTCAGAAATGCCCAATAAATATGGACCCAATTGTTGGTGTGTACCCAAAATGCAATCACATTTTCCGTAATAGCTTGCACATCATATCATGTTTATTATATTATTAGTGATTTATTAATAATCATAATCGTTATAGGCTTCCTTGAGTATATTTATACTAATTAGTTAATTAAGTAAATATGATAAAGCTTTCAAGATGGTTTGTTGGATACTATAAGATATCAAGTGAAATGACTTGATGTAAGATCATATTGAGTAATACTAACCAACAACGTGTTGGTTTAGTAATGTAAAGTCATATTAGATCTCCAAGATGACTAAAAGGTCAAAGCTTTAATTTCTAAGAGGGGTAAGCATACACCCTAACAACGATTAGTTCCTTACCCAAAGAGTATTGGATACCCTTGGTAGTACAAACTAATATTGAGTAATATTATAATATTATCTTTAAAAATTCTTACATGAGTATTCTAGTTAACGAGGACAGTTATAATGAACATACTAATAGAAATGGAAAAATGGGTCGTTCGACCCATTTTGCCCATGTCTGCAAGTGCTCGCAAAATTTAAGCGGACATTGACATACATGTATTGTCTTAACGAGCAAATTTACATGTTCTGCTCGTTTTAAAATGTGCTAACATACATATGGAAAACCTGCAGGCATTAGTGAATAATTAAAAATTAAGAAAATATATATAATAAAATAAAAAGAAGTTAAATAAAGTAGTGGGAGAGAGAAATAACAAAAAAAATTGATATTTTATATGAGGATGAACAAATCATATTATATTAGAAAATTTTGAGTAAATTACACTAACACCCTCTGAGTTTTAGTGAAATTACAAAAATCACCCCTCCATTTTTTACCTACAAAACCCCGTGATTCTTATAAGTATAATTTTTTAAAGAAAAAATGATGATAAGTGTAATTAAGTTAAACAAAGTATGATATATTACAGAGACAAGTTCAAATAGTACTCGAGTCAAGACATTATTATTATTTTTGGTTCGTTATAAAATGTATCAATAAAATTATAAGGAAATATTCTTTAAATCACTTTTATACTATATTGTAACGAACAAAAAATAATGAAAATGTATTGACTCGTATACTATTTGTACATGTTTCCATAATATACTATATTTTGTGTAACTTAACTTATCATCATTTTTTATTTAAAAGGTCATATTTATTTCTGATGCAGATGTAGTCAGTTTAATGTATGTATAAAAATCAGGGTTTTTTTGTAGGTCTAAAAAATAGAGGGGTGATTTGTGTAATTTCACTAAAACTCAAGGGTGTCAGTACAATTTACTCTAAATTTTTTATGTATTAAAAATCACACTACATCATAATTCATTGAAAGTTTTCTTTGTTCCTTAAATTATGCTGACAGACTGCTCACATTGTTTAACAGAAATGTCTATGGGCTTGGTAGACAAACAAGCATAGCTAAATGGATAAATGAACAAAATTTGTATACACTGCCCATAAAAATGCGGTGTATGCAGACGGTCCCATTGACAAAGCTCATTTTTCCATCGATACATAGTAATATGTGAAAGACTGGTGATTGTAACTAACCGATCATGAATATTTGATATCAAATCTTTACATAAGTACACATTAGGACTAATGGTATAATGGATTAATTGTCATGAGAATGATATGTAAATCATTATATTGTTGTCAAAGAGACAATGAAGTAAGTAATTCTTTGACCTAGAGTAATTATGGTTTCTAATATAAGGAGATATATGATTTAACGTAAACAAATGTCATCCTTAATCAGGTCATAACAAAGGTTATTAACATATATAAAATGAGCAATGTGATGTAAGAAATGTAAATGAGTGCTCGTCCTATATAACAAGGGGTGTGTCATGTGTCTTAGTAATACAGTGAAATGAATGGACATTATGACTAATCTCAATATGGGACATTGATCAAGTCTTGTAGAAACCATATGTTGCATTATACTTGAGTGGCATGTTCGTCGCCATGTGTGCAACAAGTATATTCAAAAAAAGAGAATGTTACAACATATTAATAATATGGATGGCAAAGGGTGGACGCTAATAGTAGCTATCCACTATCCACTACTCATTAGAAAAATTAGACTCACAGCTGCTAGTACCCACATGGGTACTCAGGAAGAAGTTTTCACGTGTACCCACAAATACAACAGTTATCCATGGGCAGTTGTTTAGTTATGTAAAAAAACTTATTCCAGATTGCATTATTGAATTCTTCAAAAATATATGTAAGTTATATGATTCAATACTTGTCATGTTTAATGGATGTGTGAATCATATATTCCATCAATTAAATTTGAATAATATAATAAAGTATATAGTTTGGTGACTTGATCATTAGTTGATTTTCCACTACACAAGTTTAGAATAGGTAGAATGTAGTTTCAACATCTCCAAATCATTTGGATTAACCACTATTTTATGTGGTTAAAACATAGAAAATTATTTTGTATGTTCAAATTGGAAAATAAGGTTATTGAATTAGAATTTTAAGGTCGGGAGTCGATTACGGATAAAAAGATATATTAGCACCTCTTTTGATCATATTAAAATGACATTCTCGCTAATTGCATGAATTAATTATACTCTTAATTTATTTTATGAAAAAATTAAGTATTTTAACAAAATATATTTCTAATTTTGTGTTTGAAATAGTGATATAAAACTCGTACCGAATTGGCTGGTCGAACCGGGAAACCGGCGAACCAGACCCCACTCCGGTATGGGATGGTAGTTAGACTGGACATGTACTTGTACCGACAAGAAACCAGGAAAAAAACGGGAAAAACGGCCGGTTTTGACGAAAACCAATGAACCAACCGGATTTGTGAAAATCGGAGCAATAAGTGGGAAGAAGAAGAAATTCACAAACAGTTAGAGGAAGAAATAAGAGGAAGAGAAACCAATACTTCTTCATGATAACAGCTATTATTATAGTAGAGAGAAACCAAAACTGATATTATGAAAAGAGGAATGAAGCTTGGAGGTGGTTGTTTGAGAATAAGAAGAGGAAATACAATTTGACTCTTGAGGAGACTGCTTAGGAGTGAAACTCATCTTTGCCTCTCTCCTTGTGATGCTATGAATTAGGATTGCATATAATTAGGTTTTTTCTTCTTTAATTGGGTTGGACTATTTACACAAATGGGCTTAACCTTACCCATTGTATTATTATGGATTGCTCAAATGATTAATTAATTGTTGTAATAAAAAAACATGAGTTGATTAATGGAAAACAACCTATCACAAGAAATGTCTTACCATCCCACCAATAAAGTATTAAATAGTAAATAAATGTATATGAATAATATTATATATATATATATATATATATATATATTTAATTTAACCGGTATGTGGTTTAATTAGTATACAACTAAACCATTGCCTTGATCAATTTGATGACCGATATGGTGTTAATAACATTGGTTTGAAAAGTGTTTATATTTAATCTTAATCTGTTGCCCCTAATTCAAGAGGGTAAATTAGCAGTCCTATGTTACCAATTACATCTTAACTTAAGGAGAGAGAAAATACAATAATGACCATATCCGCTCTTCGGTCTTTAAATTTTTTATCCTAAGGTTAATAGGATTTCAAATTTTATCGTTATCCGCCTACACACTTCAATAGAGTGAAGTAGCAGTTTTATGTCTGCAATCAAAAAGTTTAAAGGTAGTTCAACATTATTATTATTATGTGTTGCTAGCTTCAAGAGAGTGAAGTAGAAGTTCTATGTTCGAGACCACTCTCAACTTAAAGGGATATTTTTTATGATAAGGTTTAAAGATAATAAAATATATAACCGCATTAAGAGAGTGAAGTAACGGTTTTATGTTACCACCCAACTTCAAGAGACAACAAATATGATTTTAGTTGCTACCACTTTTTTAATTCTTATTTCATTTACATAATTTAATAAAAATAACTATTAAATGTGATTAATATTGTTTTTTAAATATTATCTCCACAAATATGATGAGACACAAATTTATTTCTGAATTATTGCATATTGTTTGTTTTTTAAAAGAAACCATAACCTTTATAAATAAAAATATTACATAAAACTACATATTCAGGATTATTGAATTAACTACAATTCATTCCATAATATTCCATAACGTTTTTATTAAATTTATTTTATTATTGTGAGAATTAATTATTGTTAGTTAAAAAAAGATTTATTTAACATAAAAAAACAAAGCATAAATAAAAAAGGAAGATATGTTCGAAACGTGTATAGGAGCTCACACATGGGGCCAAATTTGTGAAAATGACATGTAATATCATACTTTATCCATCTAAATATGGGAGAGATACTTGTGGACATCTCATAATACAATTAAAATAAAGATAACAATAAAAAGAACATAAATTAAATAAAAAATGAAAACTAATCTTATATTAATGTCACATTACACATAACAATGTATTAGTTCAAACAATTTAACATTATATATTCTTCAAATCCAATGAAAAATAAAAACATAACACTCAATAATTAAGAATATAGTGTTTGCAAGCAACCGGCTCTATCCATTAGAAAAGCCTACGGATAAAAAGCATATATTTTGGACTAATGGACAAATTTATGTCATGTCCGTCTAATCACATCAGGCGGGCCTCATAGACATAGTCCACTCATAAGCTATTATTGCATGTAGTCATTACTGGTATTTAGATTTTTTTCCATCCCTAGTCAACATGTCCTAGATTTTCTGACAGGCAACCCACCTGCCATTTAGGAAAGCCCATATGTGAAGCCAACATTTTGGGCTAGAGAGGTTTTTCATGTCCTTCCTCCAATAAATGTGGAAGTGCTCCATGGTCATCGCTCACCCATAAGCTATTATCGCATATAATTGTTATCAGTATTGAGATTTTTTACCATCCTTAGTTCGTATTAGGGGCGAGTAGGACCCGCCACTACCCACTTTAGGCTTGATTATAGACGGATTTCATCATATATATATAGAGTCAGATTCAGATTAAAAAATTAGACTTTGTCAATATTTAGGGTCGGGTAAGGGATAAACATGACCCAACCTGACCAGCCCATAGTCACTCATTCATTATGTTTTTCATCATATATACATGATTAACAATATATATACATATATCATTTTATAGTGTAATATATATGCACTGATAAATATTTATACATAGTCAGTACATCGTTCGTCATTCATTTATATTATTTTCATTTAAAAGTCAATGAATATTGAAAATAAACATTAGAGGATGCTGTGACAGTATAAAAAAATTTATATGTCAAATTACATATTCATAATAATAAGTAATATCAATAAACTTTTATGTAAAATAAGTATGCATTATATTTAATCAAGGATCAGGTTTGGATTCAAAGGTTAACCCTATTGACATTTTGGGTCCGATTAACTTTGGGTATAAGACTACATTCATATTCAAAAATTGATCTGACCAACATTTAGGGTCGAGGGATATGCTAGATATTTCTATCACCACAGTAACAGTATTTAAATACAATTAAAAACCACTTTTTCCTTCTATTCTATCTCTTCCAAAGCTGATTTCTTTACTAATAAAACTGAAACCTATTTTTTTACATATTGCGACAAATTCTTATCCAAGCAGTTAAATAATGTAATTTCTTTAACAATTGATTACAACAGTTGTGTATACCTGAAGTGTCAAACTTCACCTAGATCCTAATCATTAATCTCTTCTCTTCCAATATATTTTTTGCATGCAACCAATATAGACCTGACTAACTTGGTATAGCAAATCATATATGCAGAGAAATACAAGATGATATTGCATTAACCCTTTGATACAATATTTTCTACTCAACACAGGCTTCACTGGTTAGGTGAAAACAAGAATAACTTGCAAACTATGCAATATTATGAATACAAAGGAATGTATTATTCACGTAGGTCCGCTTGAAGATAAATTTTTTAGAGGAAGGAAATGAAAATGGAGATTTTAGAATCATCTGACAAGTATATTTCATGACTCTGAAGTCTTCTATTTCCATTCATTTCCCTCCAACACCCAACTCGCAAACAGATCCTTAAAGTAGACATTTTCACTATCATAGGACAAGCTTTATTTTGATGTAATGAAGTAATGATGAATTCACTAATTCTACTTAGCATCTTTGGATAAGAAAAGGTTAGCCTCCACTTTGCGAGCATTGCGGAGTTCATCGACACTATCACCTCTCTCAAAAACAGCAGCTGCCCCCATTCCAGTACCTGCTCAAGATTGACAATGTCCATTATTGTAAGCAGTGTGTTCAATCATTCACATCCACAGACACATACTATGTGTTAAAGGATATGCACACACACAAATATTGAGGAACGGGAAGTGGGATTGTACCTATGCACATAGATATAACTCCAAAGCGACAGTCCTTTCCACGTCGCTTCATTTCATGTAATAGTGTTGCTACACATCGAGCACCTATAACCAGTAGAAAAAACATGAAAATGATTAGTATTGCCTGTTTTTATAAATGAGAGTAACTGAACAGTTTGGTAATCAGCAGTGGTTAATGGAGAAATTGCTTTTGCAATGTGAGAATATAAGTTGTTGTATATACCTGTTGCACCCAAAGGATGGCCAATGGCCATTGCACCTCCATTAACATTGATCTTTTCTGGATCAAGTCCTAGCTTGTTACGGCAATATACAAACTGGGACGCAAATGCCTGGAACATATATGCAAATTATTCAAGTGAGTACATACACAAATGAACAAATAAAAAAAGATAAGTAAGACAAAAATATTAATTTAATACCTCATTAATTTCAAAAAGGTCAATATCATTAAGCTCTAGACCTGCAGCCTTCACAGCAGGTGGAATTGCAGCAGCAGGACCAATACCCATGACAGCTGGATCAACACCAACTGCAGCGAAAGTTCTACAGGCAACAATCAACAAAAAATATTTAGATCATTAACATTACCAATTTCGGTTTAAAATATGCTAGATGATTTTTATGATGGAATATAATTCATTGACATGGATAAATATGTGTAAATATGAAGCTTCCAGTTCCTTCAAGACATGCTTGATGAGTTTACACCACAAACTGTTCGGGTGGTTCTTCCTGGAGGACCTCATGAACAACTAAACGGACCAAATCTCGCATTTAAGGGATTCTAATCTAATGCAACTTACTTTTAATTTTTCGTACATTTTCTCAGTCACAATCAACACAAAGAAAACTGTCCCATGTTATGAGTCAAGGGATGTGGTACTATAACAGAGAAGAGGAAACATGAATATGTCAATCATCAGAAAATATACCTATTTTCTAATATATTCAGTTATGTGCTATTTTGCTTGAAGCATCAAGCACACATGGTGAAGGATTATACTTTTGCAACCCATTAAGTACCTGAATACACCAAGGATGGGTAGCCCCTTTTTCAATGCAATACTTCTTTTCATCAGAAGAACAGCCCCAGCACCATCACTAACCTGGCTAGAATTACCTAAAGCACAAGTATCAAATGATTATATGTATACAAAGAGGAAACATTTTGAGGAAATGAACCACATTTTTATGATCTTATACCTGCAGTGGTGGTTCCATCTCTCTTGAACACAGGTTTGAGCTTCCCTAGATCAGCTAATGATGCATTAGGTCGAATTCCATCATCAACAGAAATGGTGACAGATTTCTCCTCGCCGGTTTTTGGGTCCACAATCTAATGAAAAAAACTCATTCAGAGCCTAAGAAACAGGGACAATAAAATATATCCTATAATGATAAATACCTTGGTGGAAACAGGAACGATTTCATCTTTAAATCTGCCTGCAGCAGTAGCAGCCGCAGCCCGCCTATGAGACTCAACCTACCAACATTATTAAGAAGATTCAATTAAAGATAGTTACAACAAGAATAAAGCAAATTTTGCACCAAAATGTATATCCATTATTCAACTTACAGCAGCCTGATCTTGCGTCGTTCTGGACACCCCAAAGCGATGTGCAACATTTTCGGAGGTAATCCCCATTGGAAGAAGGCAGTTTTGGGCTTGTTCAAACAATTTTGCCTGTCACAACAAAGTAGTAAATAACAGGACCTTGTAGCCATTGAAACAGTTTTATTTCCAGAAACAAAATTAAAAAGAATTAAGGAAAAAGGGGAAATACTTTGGGATTGACTGATCCTTCCCAAGCCATCGGGTTAGCTGTCATCGATTCCAAACCAGCACCAATTCCTGCACAAAATAGTTAAGGTAACACAACGTGCTCAAAGTCAGTAATCATAAGGACAAAACAATTTGATGCATCCTTTACCGATGTCATAGAATCCAGCCTTTATAGCTGCAGCTACATCGGCAACAGCCTGGAGCCCAGATGAACATTGCCTATTAACTGTCCTAATAGGCACAGTCTCTGGATACAAAAATAGGTCATATGTTAAAATGATAAACTGGAATTGTATAATAGGTTCATAAATACATTAATCAGTGTTTGAGACATACCAGGGAAACCAGCATAAAATGCAGCCATTCTGCATTCACTGGCTCTTTGAGATCCAGGTGCCAATACAGTACCCACAACAATGTCACCAACTTCACTTGGGTTCAAGTTGGTTTTCTCTATTACAGCCTGATGTTCGTGATACATATTAGGGCGGGAAAATGAACTCAAGTTCTAAGTAAATGTAAATAATCAAAATGATTATGCTATGACCATCAATGCCTAAACGAACCACTCATTCATCCAGTCTCATCTGAAAATCCCAACCGTAAAATAGTTACAAAGAAAAAATGAATGTCAAACCTTCAAAACAGGAGCTAGCAGATCATCAGCATAAGTATCTTTGAAACTGCCACGTTTAGATTTGCAAAGAGCAGTCCGAAATGCTCTGCGAATACATAACAATTCCTATTCATAACAGGATCATGAATAAAGAAACAGAACCCTCCAACATTCATAGCTGAGCATTCTTTACAGAAAAAAAACACATCTTTAACTTGAGTAGTAAGAGTCAAACTTACGCCACGATTACTACATCGTCTCCAAATGCAGATGTTCTGTGATAAGCCGCGCTGTCCCCCGCCAAACATGCTGAAACCTAGTGTTCAAATGTTAAAGAAACATAAATCAAAGTCCAATTACAAGACATGAATATACCCATGTACTTATACACAGACAAAACATATCAATCATTTCACAAGGTATTGAGCTAATAATCAATTAAGGAAACTATTTCATAACAAGCGTCACATAGTTAATTTCTCCCAGATACCAAACACAGGGAGCACATTCCCTATCCCAAAAAAGTATGTCACTTTATGTATTAATTGTTGTGAATATATTTAAGTTAAAAGATCAATAATTAAGTGTTTTTTCTTATAAATCACAACAAGTGACACATGAAATGACACACATTTCGGACAAAAGATGTCCTCATGCATATTGACCATTCAAATAAATATCCATGAATGAATATTCATAAATACATACAAGATCATAATATATAGAAAATTCAGAGCTAATAATCAATAAAGGGTCAAAATGGTAAATTTCCACATGCCAGATCAACCTGTTCAAATGAATATACATACACTTGCAAGATCAATGCTTTTACAAAAACTGAAAAGTCATAATCAATCAAGAGAATTGATTCTCGCGAAATTACCAAAAGGGTACTTTTCCCAGATGCCAAACAAGCTATACTAAAATGGATTACACAAAAAAGATATAAAAAACAGAAAATTAATGAAGAAAGATTGAAGATAAAAAAGGAAGAGAAAAATGAAACTAACAGAGAGGGATGATGATGATTCGTTGGCGTGGATGGATGAAGAAGGATTGAGATGGTGAAGAAGAACCTTCTGTCTATTAATCGCTTTCTCCATTTTTTCGTGTGAATTCAGAAATGAAACGATGAAAACTAAGATGTAGAGAAACACACAGTGGGATAGAAAGAAAAATAGCTTGAGGTTGTTTTATTTATATATGTTACTCGAATTTTTATTTATTATTACGTATGTTATTAATATTGTATCAACTATTCACTAATTAAATCGTATATTAAAAAAAAAAAAATATATATATATAATATTATTATTAATATTAAAAAATTAATAGTTTTTTATTTTCATTAAAAAGTTAATTTTAAATAAAAATTAGTTAGTATAATTAATTTTAATCAATATAATTGCATGACCAGTATAATTATGGTACCAGTTGAACCAATAGATTTTTACAACATTTATTTGGCTGTTGGATTAAGCAATGGAAAAAAACAGATTTTTCCTCTTCTTTCTTTTTGGGTACTATATCACCCTTTTTTGGTAGAAGCAAGAATCTGTGCTCAGTAAACTTCTTAGTTTTGTTTTTAAAATTAAAAGTGTATTCTTGTATAAGTGATAAAGTGTATCCACCTTCTATTTTGACTTTTGAAAAGATTGTTCTGTCCAATATTCTAGGAACTAACTCTTACAGAAGTAGATTTAAAACAATTAGTATTATTATATTTATTTATAACAATTTGTGACATAGATAATATGGATCTAAATGTGAAAATGTATTGTAAGTTTCTTTAAATTTAAAAAAGTATTATTAAATATAAATTTAGTTGTGAATAAAATTAAATACTGTTAAAGAATACGTACTTTTAAAATAACTTAAATAACATATTCTGAAAGTAAAAATAAATTTTTAGTCATATTAGTATTTGATATTTTCGTAAATGTATATTATGTAATAAAATATTATTAAATATGGATAAGGAAATTGCTAATATAAAATGGGAAGATAATAGTGGTCGGATGGTACCATGATTGATGTGTCAATAGATATTTCTTCCGACTCCCCATTCGCGTCTTCTAGCGCGTGAAAGTTCTTTTTAACCATTGGAAAACTAAATGAAATATTTAAATAAATACTTTAACGTAATTATGATGAGAAAATAGCACCGGTGAAAAGCTGCATTAATGATTATTTACTCATAAATAAATACAAATATTCATAGTAAATAGTATATTGTCCTAAATAAAATTTATTTTACCAATAAGGTGTTAGTTTTGATGTAATAACAAAAAATCAATTCTTAAGAGTAACAATTTTTGAAAAGACATTCACACATTCTGAAAGAGATTAGTCCTTACCCAAAATATGAGAAAATATCATTGGATGTACCAAAAAATAAATTTTACCTTATAATATTAATTAAAAAGAAGATAATAATTTATGTACTAATAATGTAAAAATTGGTTAACTTATTATTTATGATTCATATATTAATAGTTTGACTCTTTAAAGAAAATAACCTACATATAAGATACTCATATATTTTAAAAAATACATACATAATACAAACATATCAAACTATGAAAAGAAATAGATTCAACAAAAATTGCCAAAGTAAACATTTTTAATTATCAACTTATCTTTCATAATTCATATATTAAATATTGATCTTGCTTATAAATAGTGAATGATTTGAGGAGTATATGATTGTATATTTATTACATTGAAATTAATTTTACTTTTAATATTTAAAAGAATATGTGTTATATTAATTCTTCAAAATCCATTTGATATTTATTCAACTAAATGAATCTAACCCACTTTTAAATTATTTTTCAATACAACTTAACTTATACTTACATTCACTTGTGTTTCTAATACTTCGTGATATATATCAGGGAAGATTAATTACTTTGTAGATCATTTAATTTTGGAGGAAATAGTTATAACAATTTTACTCTTGACATTCACCTGTTTCAAAAACAAAACTTTTCACTTCTACCTTGCTGGTGTATCCCAAATGTAAAGTTAATGAAGTCCTTATTTTAGGTTCTCAAAAATATTATTAAACTAATATATATATTTCTCCAAATAGTCTTATCTTATTATTATAGGGCCCAATGCCCCAAATATCCAGCATCACCAACATTCTTACCTAAAACAAACACGTTCTCTTATTATTTAGACCCAAGATAATCAGATATTGCTTTTTTTAATTACTTTAAAAATTTGTGTTACTCTACTACCTTATGTGGTTCTGATGTTTGATTTCTAAAGAGTAAAATAAGTTCTATATACGTTATTTCTTCTTTGTTTAAAATGGAAAGGTTGCAATAACATTCTTTTAAAAAATATAACGAAATAGTTTTAGAATGTATCATCTGTAATAAAAATATCTGATTTCTAAGAGTATAATTAACTAATTGTACAAGTTTTATGCTGAGGTTTGTTTTTTGAAAAGGAAAACGACTTGTCAAGTTGAATATTGGTTGCAACTTGCAATAATATTTTTTTTAAAAAATGTACCAGAATAGTTTTAGAGAGTGTCATATGTACTAATCCAGAAAGAATCACAACAAAAAAGAGTATAATTAAACAAAAATTAATAATAATTAATAGGAATTAGGAGGTGTATTCACGTAGAGAATGGCGCTTGTGCATGACCACAATCAATATTATTGGAATGCGTGAATAAGCGATTATTGTACCGTAAGGGGCACGTATGTGAATAAGCGATTATTCATCAATTCTGAATCTGAACGCTAATCATGTCAAACCACTCAAATTTCAACCAAACGAATATTATTTTTTTAATTTTTAGAAATATTTTTATAATAAATAGTTAAATATAACATACAATAGATCTATAAAAAAAATATTAAAAGATAACATGTGTCGTAGTCGTAAAAATGTTAATATTTTCTTTTATATTTTTGACCTAAGATTCTCAGTACATAAGTATGTGTGATTACTCCAAAAATAGTAGCCACAAAATTTGAAACCGTCAACTGACAAATAAATTTTGCTAAGACATCCAGTCTACTTCAGGTTGATCTTCTCCATTCGTATATTGCTTACATTTCAAAACTTTTGAGAAATAGTAAATTTAATTTTTTAATGACACATGTTAAGACAACCTTAATAGTTAAAATAGTGATTTTGCTTTGAAAAATTTAGAACATTTTGTAAGTCTTTAACTGCACAACTCATAGAAAGTTTCTTCTTTTATTTCCTTACAACACTAATAAATATTTTCGTAATTTTATGGTTCTTTACTCATTACCTGAAGGCAAAAGTTTCAATATTCTAAACGTAATATTATATAATGTTTACATAGAAAAATGTAAATGAGATTAACGATTCAGATTGACTTAAACTAATGCAAAAAAGTGTTCATCTTTATATCATATAAAACCCATTTATGTAGTTTATCTATCTTTAATATAAAGGCAATAAAAGAAAAAATATATTCTTTAATAATGTGTTAAAATAGTTGAGCTTTTGTTAGTTGACTAATTAGTTTGGTAAGAATAGTTAGTTTTTCCTTCCTTTTATTAAATGATTCATTGTGATTTTGTACAATCATTCTTTCAATAATGAATTCATTCACTCAATTCAATATTTTCTTAATGAAGAAATTCATATTCTATTTACGCTCTTGATTCTTAACATGATATCAGAACGTAATTATCATTTGATAGCTTCCGCTTATGCGTTTTTCACATTGATGATTCAATTTTTATACTCTTCACCACAATCATCACCTTGGTGGTGACTGTTCTTGCTGCTCTTGACTTTTGGGTGGTCAAGAATGTGAGTGGTAGAATTTTAGTTGGAACTTATCACTTTCCCGGGTTGATTTGCAGTTAGAGCTTGATGAAATAGATATACTTGATCAAGAGTTGAATGAAGCAAAGAAGCTGCAAAGATTATTAAAGAAGAAAAGGCAAGACAACAAGATAGCCTCACATTACTTGTGCAAGATAATGAAATGTTGAAGATACATGCATGAAGCTACATCATTTGAGAACATCAAGGGTCATTGATTTTAGTCACAAAGGTAATAGACATGGAGAGGAGTAAACCAAGAGGGTTGTCACAAAAGAACCCATTTTCATTAGCAGGGTGCAGATCTTTCTGCACATCAGACTCAACCTTTTCTCTAGCTTTGAGCTTTTCCTCCCATGTACATAACTCCTTCTCTTTGAGGACTGTCGCGACCCGATTTTCGGTTGGAAGACCGGCTCTACGATTTAGGAAGAGGCTAACTCGATTCCTACCTCTCCCAATTGATTTGGAGTCGTCACTATGTTTTTTTGCGGTTAAAATGTAGAAAACTCTATAGTAAGGCCAATTAGAATAAAATGGTCTTTAGACAGAGATTCTGAGCTCGGGAGTCGATTACGGATCGGGGAAAGTATTAGTACCCCGTATTAAAACGGCACTTTGCTAATAACATGGACTTTTATACCCTTAACAATTATTTATTTAGAAATTAATAATAATAACAAAATATTTTTATTTTTTATATTTGTGTCTGACAAGAGGTTATCTTGCTCCTACGTATCCCTAGGTGCAATAAGGAAATCAAGACTACTTAATTCTGGTTCGAAAATTGTTTGTACTTTGATTGGTTGTTAATGATTTAGAAAATACCGGTAGGTTTAGGAGTATTGGTTTATTGAATTGATTAATTTGGAATTTGTTCAAAATATGTAATTGTTTCGAGTCAATGAGACTAGTAGTTTTAGAAACGATGTAGGTCGTAGACCTTCTCCTCTTTTCAGGGGAGTTAGAGACAACTCGAACCATAACATCACTGTAAAAATTCCCATAAAATTTATTTGATAAAATATTTTCTAATTATTTATACATACAAAATTTGGTGATAAAATAGTTTATTAATTATATGTAGAATTAATAGTTTAGACACGATGTTGGTTGTGTAAGTATCAGAGTGCAACTAAGAGGGGGTGAATTAGTTGTCTTAAAATAATGGCTGATTTTTCTGCAAAATCAAAGTTAAAGTGCAGCGGAATAATATGCAGAAAAATAATAGGAAATAAAAATGAAAGAGATAAGGAGAAGAGA
>NC_032010.1:14045215-14045493 GCF_001865875.1 Lupinus angustifolius
TCACACCCCGTGAAAGAAAGAATTCTTTACAACAATGAAGAATATTCAACTATGGCAGATTGCCTTTACAAGTATGAAACTTATGTAACTTGCAATCCAAACTCTGAATATATATAGAAGTATATAATGCTCTTTGTAAAAGTCTTTGAAACACTTAAAGCAACTTTGAAAAATTAACTTGAAAGTTTAAGAATAGGTTGCAAAGAGTTCAAAGACAAGTTCTAAGAAAAGTGTGAGAGCTTTTGAGAAAATAGTATGAAAGTTGTGTGTTAATCTCT
>NC_032010.1:14045593-14046902 GCF_001865875.1 Lupinus angustifolius
AAACACCCTTTGAAGGTTTCTGAAAGTGTATGAGTTGTTTGGATTGAAGAGATTTCGTTTGGAGTGAAAACCTTTCACTTTGGAATCTGAAAAACACTTCCAACAGCTTTCAGTAATGGGTTACTCATTTGAGTAATGGGTTACTCAAACTTTCTGTCCACTTGAAATTCGAATTTTACATTGAGTAATCGGTTACTCAAACTCTCTGTCCAACAGATACTTAAAATTTATTTTGAGTAATCGGTTACTCACTTTGAGTAATCGGTTACTCAGCTTTCAAAAATCAGTTTTTCAGTTGGATAACTCTTTTCTCACACATGTAACCTGTTACTCAATTAAGTAACCTGTTACACACTATTTTTGAAAAATGTTTTAAGTCTTTTAAAAGTGTCTCACATTTTCTAAAAAATAGTTTGAGCAATTATACTTATATATACTTAAGAGTTTAGGATAGAAGTACTTACAAAGACTTAATCTAATGTCTTGAAGCTTTATCTTCATTTGTCTTCATAAGTCATCTTCCTTTTCTTCTTTTTGGTGATGTTGGTGTCTTCATCAAAATCGTGCCAAGGTTAGGAGCAAGATTTTCTTCACAGTTATTTATTCCACTTCAAAAAGAATCTAAATCAAAATAATTAATAGCATGATAATATATTTATACAAAACTTCTGCCTCAACACATACAATGGTGTACATGAAGGAAATAGAATATTTGATAGAAATGAATATATTTCAATAAATGCACTTTTACTCCCAAGTTTAATTTTTTTTGTCGGTAAAAATAATTTATATTAAATACCATAAAAAATATATTTAAACAATATAATATTTTTTACTCTATTTGTCTAATCATTTTTTGTAAAATCAATGTCTTATATCACCCATATGAACTAATCCTTTTTGGGATATATGACTCTCTTTATCATTTTCGAGAATTGAATATTTATTTTGTGATCTATTTAGGGATCTAATGAGGTCTAACGTCATTAAATCAACCCCATGTTAGTTGTGCTGGTGTAGGAAAAATCTTGAATATATAGACTTTAATGGTGGTAGAAGACTTTATATACTTAAAGATGTTGGAGAAATTCCTTCTCCATCCGAAATTCATAGAGTGAATGCGAAAGTCCTTATGACCATGGCTTTGTTCCCACAACCGAATGTGTATGCCCATACGTACACCCAAATGGAACATCCATGGTCCAGACTGAAGAAACCCCAAATGAGTTCATGGTGAAGAAGAAGAACATACCTTGTTGAGCCATTTCCGGAATCTCGAAGGTATGAGGGTGAGATGATCTTCCAGATG
>NC_032010.1:14047002-14047255 GCF_001865875.1 Lupinus angustifolius
AACGAGAATGAGGATAGGATGAGGATGAGGATGAGGATAGGATGGGGATGAGGAAGAGGATGAGGACGAGAATGAGGATGAGGATTGAATGAGGATGAGGACAGGATGAGGACGAGAATAAGGATGAGTAGTAGATTGAGGATGAGGATGAGGTGGAGGATAGAATGAGGATGAGAATGTGGATGAGGTTGAGGATGAGGACGAGGATAAGATGAGGACGAGAATGAGGATGAGGATGGGGATAGGATGAGGA
>NC_032010.1:14047355-14067945 GCF_001865875.1 Lupinus angustifolius
ACCAAACAACAATTAAACCAATGCACAAAGATACTGAAGTCCCAAAAATAATTTTAAAATTTTTTTATTTTTATTTTTTTTCTCTCGCTCGGGCGAGCCGATGAATTTTTTTATCATTTGTTAAAATTTCATTCTATGAGACATAATTGCAACATGTGATTTTTATTTGCGGACTCGAACCAAAATTTATGAGAGCTGAAAATGATTCATACTTAATATATTTGTTTAAATATTTGACCAAGCGTAAGAGTGGTAAATGCTACATTAAGTGGTGCAATTAAATACACCAAAATATAGCTACATGCTAGGCTCCAACCCACATTCATAATAGTGGATTAGAGATTAGCTTGTTGAAGAAGTTACTCTCCATCTGAAATCCATAGAGTAAACACGGAAGTCCTTATTACCATGGCTTTATTCCGAAAGCCGAATGTTTATGTCCATACATAAACTCGAATGGAACAATCATGGTCCAGACCGAAGAAACCCCAAATGAGTTCATGGTGAAGAAGAAGAACATACCTTGTTGAGCCATTTCCGGAATCTCGAAGGTATGAGGGTGAGATGATCTTCCAGATGTTAGAGCGTCAAATGGTTTTCCTTATGCTTCTCTAGAGGGGAATGAGAGAGCTTTCTTTAGTGTGCCTTAGGGAGAGTATCGCTTGCCTTAGCCTTTTTGGTTATGAGGAGAAACCTCATCCTTATACCTAATGAGCTTTATGGATGGGTGGATAGTGTTATCCTATCCTGGATAACACTATTCTCATCCTACCTTATTCTCCTCCACCTTTACACTTGAAAACCTGTTGCTCTACAAATGGGGACCATAACCCATAAAAGTAACCCCGTAGTGGTTACTACTTTAGTTGCAATAATTCTGATTCAGTCCCTTCATCAAATCAGAAATTGCCTGAAGGTATCTACACTTATTATTATTTCATGACACATATGCCATTTAGCCACCAAATTAATTACTTAAGATCATTTTATATTTTGGCTAATTACATAATGGCCATAACACAATTATAGAATTATATTTGTGACCCATAAATTGTCAGAAATTCCAACAAAAGATACATAATACATACTAAATATGATAAATATTATCATCACATATATAATGAAAGTGCAAAGTGTCAAGGATAACACTAACAATTCTTTGCCTATGTTTTGATAAAGACAATATTCTATTAAAGCTTGAACATGGCTCAACAATCAACATGCATTACGCTCATTTGATCATATCTAGACTAGGATAATAATTAGAGTCACTATTCTAAGTAGTCTGGGATGTGTGCGGTAATAAGTGAGTATAGGTTAGGTGAACCTAGGTGCTAGTCTCTCAAGTCATCTTAATTGTCATATCATATCCGTGAGACATATCATCTAGTTAATTATATGTTCATGCATTAATCATACATGTTATATGTACATATTAGGCATAATATAATTGCTAGATCATATATATATGTTGTGCATAACGTATGAGAAGTTTACCTTTTGAAACATGTACTTTAATGTTCCACCTAATCGATTAACGTGGTGACTTAATCGATAAACTCAACTGCTTTTCTATTAAATCATTGCTTTCTGTTACAACTGTTTTTTGTGTCATTCTGTTGCATGGTTAATCGATTAACGGGTAGCCTTAATCGATTAACAAGTCTGTTATTTGTTATAAATGATTTCTGTTTTAACCGTTTAACTATTTACAACGAATCTAATTGTCAAACCTACTTGCTATAAATAAGAGGCAACGTTCAGAAAACCGCAACATTGCATTCTATTGTATAGGGCTGATTTTAGAGAGCATTTTACATTTTGTTTACTGTTTTTGTAAGAGAGTTGCATGTGTGAGAGGAGAGTTTTTATGCTGAATTGAGTTCTGAGTTCTTGCATACTATTTTTACATATTTCATATGCTCATTCTTATCTTGCTCACATGTTCATGCATTATATAGATTGATAGAGAGATTATTTGATTTCTGTTTGATTAACTCACATGATTCTTGATGGCTTGAGTGATTAGTGAGTGGGTTAATCTTTAGATCTTTTCTTGTTATATTCCGTGCATTATTGTGATTAGTATACATTACTGTGTAATCTGTTTTTGTGTATTTCTAGATTAATCTCTTGGTGTCATATCACCATAGAGATTGAGGTTCTTCACCAAGGCTAGGAGGTCTTGATTTGAGGACAAGAATCTTGGCTAAGACTGTTTCGTGAGAAAGGTTTACTCAGGCGAAGGGTAGAGTCAAACCAAGGATTTATGGGTTCTAGATTTCAAGAAAGAAGCATCCTATGTGCTTGTAATTGAAATGGTGTGTGTATTCATACTTTAAATCAATATTGTGAAGAAGAAAATCTCCCTAGATTAGAAGGGGATGCCTGGATGTAGTTTGCAGTTGGCCGTAAACGAACCAGGATAAAAATCCACTTGTGCACTCTTTTTCTCTCTGAATCTTCTTTTAGTTTCTTGCTGTTATAAATTGAATCTGTAGCTAACATTTTGGATATTTGTTTACTACCATATGCTTATTGTTTGTGTTTAAAAATGTCTGTATTATCTATGTTCAATTGTTTTTAAATAACTGTGCAATCTTCCTTTCTAGTCATTCTGTTCTGTACATGAGTTAATCGATTAAGACTAAGTGTTAATCGATTAACTGGGCTGTTTCCAGAAATTGGGTTTTGGTGCAAGAAGTGGTGATTAATAACCGCTACACCTATTCAGCCCCCCCTTCTAGGTGTTCCTAGGCCACTGATACCTAACATATAACCGAGATCTTTCATGTCAAATCACCGAGAAGAAATATAAAACTAGAGCATAAGGTACCTTAATGTATTCATTGAGAATATAATGCATGGTCTTTATATCATTATGTATCTACCAACTTCATGACTTTTGTTCTAGTATGCAAATGCATGTTCATAGTAGAACATGTAAGTTCTTTGACCTTCCAATTGGAGACCACTCTTAGTCTTAGTTTCTCTTCTAATGGGATGAAGAGAATAACTTATGTTGTGGTTCATATTGTTTTTTGTGTTGTCTACAATTAGAGATCACAACCCCTATTTATAAGACAAGCATTCCCTTTCATTAAGGGTAATGTTTTTTCAATTTTCTTATTTCTTATTTTTGCCCATCATAAAAATAGAATTAAGACTTTAGGTATCTACACAATAGTTTTCATGACAATTATATTTATAGCTATATACATTACTTTAAGTGGATCACTTTAATTTGACTACTTAAAATAATGACCCTAAACAAATTAAAAATTAGATGTGTGACCCAAAATTTCTTACAATCTTCCACTGGTCACATGTAATTTTACAAATTGTGTTAGACTTTATGAGCTCAAAAATATGTCATTATAAACCTTAGACATATCCTTATCTCATCCATTAATTATGTTAATATATAGAATGAAAGTGCTTTTCGTTATATCAATCATAACAAAACCAATCAATAATCACCAATGTTAAAACAACTAAATGACAGTAGATTAATCATGAAATGTGCGGCATGAAAATCACATGAAGGTGATCTATACATGTTCAATTAGTCATCCTTTACTTTAGTGAGATCCCATAAATAAGTTTAAGAGTGAAATTGAACCATAAACCTTATTGTGCAGAAAAGTATACTCATATCCATAAACATGTCTATATAAAGAGAACATCCAAATACAAACTTCCACTAAACCAAAATATCCTCAAGTGATACAATACTCATATGAGCAATGTACTTAGGAAAGACCTTAGATGATAAACATTTAGTGAGAAAATTGCAACTTGGAGTTTGTGTCAATATGCTCTATAGACATTTGACCACTTTCAACTGCTTTCTTAAATGAGATATAGCAATGCTAACTTTTTTTTATCTCAATGTAACTTTAATGGTCTTTCAATATATACAAATAAGCAGTCAAGTGATAATTGTATAACCATATCCCATAATTTGATGTCTCATAATATGAAAACCACTATCATAATAATGAGTTATAAGTGTCTGATTAACACTTTCCAAAATAGCTCATCATCGGCCTAATAGATAGATATTGTCTTACATGGATTTTCAACTATATTGGCACTTAACAAGAATAAATAACAATACATAATGATTTCAAACTTAATCACCTTATGTATGTGATAATATAATTTATTTGTTCTTTGTAAGTACTTTATAACCTAATTGGCTGCCTTCCAAATATTTGTTACTGAATTACTTAAATATTTGCATCCTAACCAAGTATACAATATCATGATGTGCATAACCTTATATATACATTAGACTCATTTAGTCAATGCATAAGGAATATTATATATATATATATTTATTTATTTAACTTTAAAATTCATTCCCAAAACATTGCACCCATAAATGTTTCTGATGTTGCATTCCTAATGAACATAAGACTTATGTTATTTGAACATTCTCATTCTCCATAGTCCCCTTTATCATTAATGGAACTTCCTTAAAATTAATGAGTTGTTCCTTTCTAAAGTGCAAGGTCTAAGTCTATGCATTCGAGAACAAATTAATACAATGTTCTCTCCTTAACTCTTGAAGTTAGTACAATTTAGGAAGACTCTATAATATATATTTGCACATTATAAAAGCAGAAATGTCAATATAACAAAGAACAAAATAAACTGCAATCATTCTTGCAATTAAACTCACAATAAACTTTAACCCTTAAATTCAAATATTGGTGGGGCATATCACGAGTTACCTAGCACAACATTAATATTCATTCTTTGGACAAAAATATTAATATGTAAGTGATACACTCAATGTAGTAATCAAATATTGATAATCAGTCCTGTCAAACAGTAAGTCTTTCTTGGACCGACTTATTATTCACATGAAAAACCATATGATTATCACATATTTATTACCACAAGTATGTTTGTAATTTTGGCTAAATATTAATCTTCCTTTGAGCCGATCACTATTTACATAAAACTACAAACATACAATTGGCTTCATATTACATATTAATTGTCATTTATGGTAGTCGTGTTGTAATGATTAAACATCGATAATAATGCATGTCAAGTAATAAACAGTTTTTTGGACTGATTTATTATTCATATATAGAACCTTATAATTTTTACATGTTTACCGTCACATGTGTGCATATAATCCAGCTAAATAATAATCTTCCTTTGAGCTAATTAATATTTGTATGAAAACATATATACACTAATATTTGACATTTATTATAAACAATTTACACAAAGATATCACATTAGTGACTTCATGTTTTTATAGGTTCAATTAAAATATCAAACAATCTTTGTAATCCACAAAATATTTATTTACTTGAGTTTAGTTGAATACTTTATCCAAAAATATATTTTATTTATACTCAATATATATATATATATATATATATATATATATATATATTTATTTATTGTAGCCAAATTAACCATTTACTGGTAGTGCAGTTCACCTTTTATACCAAGGGTATCTTGGTTCAAATCCCCCTCAAAGTCCTCTTGCCATCATGTCCTTTTTTTCGAATTGAAAGTTTTAAATAGTTGCTAAACACAATCATAAAATACAATGTTTGCAATGGGCAGTGTTATTAATACTATTCCAGTCATTAAACCCGTTAGGTACTAATATAATGGTATAATGATTCAAACGGTGGTTCACTATTTAAACTGTATACTGGTGAAATTAGATATACATATATAATATATTAAAACCAATATGTTGAAAATTCAATAAAAAACCAATATTTTTTTATTTTCATTAAAAGATTAATTTTAAATAAAAATCGGCTAGTATGACCAATACGGTTTAATTAAAAACTGGCATGTATGATTAGTTTTGATCAGTATAATTGTATGACCAATATAATTATTGTACCGTACCACTAATAAGACTGTTCACTGATTTACTCGTTGAATGAGTCTGTGAGTATTGAATGCAAGCCCCTGACCCACCTCATGGAAAAAAAATCCAAAACAGTACAACTACTGCCCAACTGATGTATTGGTTTCACAACTAATTTGCATTTAAACTTTTCAAGCAATTAAATTCCAAAAAAAAAAAAATACAACAGGGGAGTGTAAAACCAAAGACCAACAAAGACAGGTTTTAAGACACAACGGCAAACCACTGCAACTAGTTATGAACTATTGTCTACATTTGGCAATTAAAATGAATTTAAAAGTTAGACAACGTTTAATTCCAAAACAAGAGACATATTCGTTGCAAATCCAACAACCACATGCACAACATACAGTTACATTAACATCTCTAACCAAGAAAACCAATGTATCTATTGAAAACTAACATCTATTGAAATATTTATCAACAACAAATGCCAACACAATATAGCACTAGATACCAGCATTTTCATATACTAACACCCAGCCCGAGACAGAGGCAGGGTCATTGATATAAGAAATTAAAAAGTATTCTTGCGTTATGTAACTCAAGCATCATGAAATAGACTAAATTTGAACATCAACAATTATTTAACCACACCATATTGTATCATGATAATTTGTCATGTGACCATAAACATTATTTAAATGTAACGTCCATGCAAAATTTCACAAATTCTGAATATCCAAATGCCTAGAGATTTTAATCCAAGCCATCCCATATAGGCATTGCAATGAATATAGAAAGACAATTCTTACCAAATTTCCAAAATGATAACATGATAACTCGAAACCTTATTTCCTAATGATATGACATGAAAGTGGATCTGATACCACTTGTAGAAAAAATCTTGAATATATAGACTTTAATGGTGGTAGGAGACTTTATATACTTAAAGATACATAATACATGTTAAAAATACATAATATTATCATCATCTATAATAATTTATAAAGCCAAAACACTTGGTAAATACCCATGGTATAATTTTAAGTTTCCAAATTTACCCTTAATTAAAGTTTATAACTTATTAAGAGAATATGTATTTAATTGGACCTGATAACTACCAAAAAAAATTTCATAACACACAAGGAGCACTTACTCCCCAAAACTGTATAATATCATTCAAAAACAAAAACTATTCTTTCATCCACCTTTATTCTATTTTTTCTCTCTCCATCAACCCAACAACACCTTTGATTTTTTGTTTTAATGTTATATTCTTTATCACTTTCTACATATTATTCTTTGTTCAATTGTTAATGTGCATTTTGAGAGATAGAGCAACCAAATAGATATCATACAATCATAGCTTTGTTATACCATATAGTGGCTTCTTCTTTTTTAAATGCATGTGGGTATCATGGCTTCATCCACACAGGTAAGTATCACTCAAAATATGATACCTTTTTGTTTCCCCAATTTTTAACAATATTTATATAATATGTAAAGGAAGAATGTATGAAACAATTTATGCATCAAACATGTTTGATAAAATGTTTCACTCACTCTATTTGTTAAGTGATTCAATTTCAATTTCTACATTCATAATATAAATTTACAACAAACCAATTTTGCATGAGATTCTTTTATCACAATCATTAATAACATGTTAATGCAATGCATGCCTCTATTCTATGACAAGTACATCCATTTGGTTTTTATGTTTCTGGTTAGAGATTGCCTCTTCAAAAATTTCTATCTTATGTATTGTTATCTTTTTTAACCTCTTTGGAACTTTATTTAGGTTTTCTTTGAATAAAACATATCGAAATTTGGTTTACACACTGGGTGTACCGTATTTTAGCATCATTTTTTTCCGAATCCTACTTATGATGACCTAAATTATACATTAAGTATGGTTAAATAAAATTAGAAGAGTTTAACCCATTTATACTATAATGTAATTTATTTTCTAATTTTTCATTAAAGAATTCGTAAAAATTATTATACATAACATTTGTGCACTAAGTTCACATTTTTTTACATTATCAATATGTCCTTCATGTGTATGATTTTAAGTAACAGTTAATAAGTATTAACACGTAAATCTGTTAACATTACAAAAAATTTACAACCCGTGTTCCTATTGTTTGGAATGTGAAAATACTCTAATTTGTGTTAGATATTTTACTCACTTTATTAAAGGGTTAATGTGGATAAATTGTTTTACCTTCAAATTCTAATATAAGATGAATTAAACTACTCCCTTTCTATTTCCACTTTTATTCTTATTCTTAAATGAGAAATATCACATCACTATCAAAGACACCAAAGGAAAAGGATACATAATCTTTTCTACATAACATGATAACATTACAATTTGAAGATGATGCTTTTGTCAATAACTTCATTCAACAGGGGTTCATGGTTTAGAAGACTATTGGTCCAGTAGACATGGAGTATTATCATCCAATTCAGAAGAGGAAGGGGTAATATAAAGCCTAAAATATGCTATGATATGATCACCAAGTATGTACTCAATCTAAAAATAAAAGTCTTAATTGTGTAGAATTGTATGCCAGATTTTAAGTTATTTATACTGTTATGTATTCTTTGGGTTGGTTGGTAATTGAACTTTGTGATCTTTTTTATTGATGATGGAGTATTCTTTGAAGGAATTGGACTATATTTGTTTATTGAAACTAATAGTATTCTTAGATAATAGTTGCAAATAGTAAGAATTTTATAAATAACTTCTCAATGTGAATATAAATTGTTACCTTTTCAAATAGTTCTGATTCCTATAAATTTCAAGAGAATTATATATTTTTTTATAGTGCTACGTATTATACATGTAACAAATGTTTATTACTTTTAAGTTGACTTTCCTTTAAATAGCATATATCTACAGATTTAGAACTTCATACAAATGTAGAATTTTTAGCAATAAAAGCTAAACGTGTGATCCCAAAACTTATTCAACACATCATCTCTTGATCCCAAAACTATTTATAGCAAGTTCTTTGGTTGATAGTTGAACTTTGTAGAAATGACCATATTAAAGTACATTGTACACAAGATTGAGTACATACCAGTATATATAGGTGAACAATTGTCAACTTATTTTTTCTTATAGATGTATAATCATATACTATCATGTAGGTCAGTGTGAAGTTTAAGTATTAAAATGTTGGTTGCATATTTTTCTTATATTTTGAATTGAATAGATTCAATAGATAGTCATAACTTACATTTATCCTTGCTTATTGTTGGAATTGGCAAAATCCTTGAAGTACAATATTATATTATCAACTATTCTTACTATTGTATTTGTTGGCATATTTTTTGCGTTGGCAATTGTTGATATGATGCAAGCGAAAACACAAACTCTAACATTAGATAGAATTCAATGGGTGAGAGGTAATAAGACTCACTTTTTAGCATGGGCTTTGGCTACATTTTTGGTGAATGTTTATAAAGTAAAATTTCATTGTAGTACCGTGTAGGGCCTATTTTGTCTTCTTTGAGGAATAGGATTCAATTCATGCATGGACCATACCATGTACATTCCCATTTCATTTTGGCTAAATTACAAAAAGGATGACTTATTTACCCCAAATCACACCAATATGATTTCCTATTGTTTACTTCTATCTTTCATACATTGTGTGTCAATGAAAACATGAACTATTTTTACCATAACTAATGCTATAAAATATAAAAGCAAGTATTATAAAGAAATATGATGTTATTGTTTTTTGGCAGCAAGAAATCATGGGTATGCATTCCATAGTGAATCGACCAATGGTTGTTGGAGGAAATGTTGTGCTAAGGCCAATGATGTATGTTTCTCTAACATACGATCGTAGAATTATTGATGGAAGAATGGAAATTTTATTTTTGCAACCCCTCAAAGATATTGTTGAGGATCCACACATGCTTCTTCTAGACATATGAAGCGTCTCAAGTTCATTTGGAGTAAATTAAACATCTTAAAATTCAGATTCCAATAATATATACCCTTATGCTTAGTCTTTAATGGTGGTTGGTCATGATTTAATCTATATGAGTAAACTCTTTAGGATCCTAAACCAATTTCTGATGATATTAATCTAACATCTTTGCTTTTTCTTCACCTCTCATAAATATGAAGAGGGTTATAGTTTTGGATTAAATATGCATATATTAATAGTGTAACTGTTTTTTATAGTGTCAACACATTATCCACCATTTATATATTAGTCGTTATTGATTGTCAAACAAAAGTAATCTAAACAAATGGTTGATGATGTGTTGTTAGTGTAAATTTTTTTACACAAACAATGTACATATATTAAACTCTAATAGTTTTTGGCTCAAATAATGTTTAAAACATTGTACGAATCATATTGTGGGGGATTATCCCTATATCCCTAATATCGTGATTGGACATACAATGATATTATTTTGGTTTTTTTGATATCTATGGGTGATTAGGTAAGTTGTACACAAGAGTGAATTGATAAATTAAGTTATTGTAAGTTTTTTAATTGGATGCTTATAGAGTTTAAACTCACAACAATGAAGAGTAACCCAATTGAATTATATAATTTAGAATTGATGAATAAATAATTCAGAATTATATAACCTATTTACTTACATACATGTTGAATATTTTCATGTTCTACCCTTTAACATATGCACAAGGTTCGTTTTTGAGTCTAATAGGAACATAAATCTCAAACAACACTTACTCAATGTATGAAAATATGTGGATGTATGGATATTATAGTTATTCATTCATTAAATATTAATTACTATGCCCTAATTATACACTTCACCCACAAAAGTCATTATGGGTGATTTTAAATGTAATTTTTTTAACAAGTATGATTGAATAATTACTCTAATCAAATATATTCAACTGCAAATTAAAATATTTAACAGAAATTACTATACACAATTTATATCAGTAAAACTAGATATTACAAACAACATATTACAAACAATAGGAAAGCGGGTTGACAGACACGGTTAGGGGTGTAAAAATTCAGTTCGATTTTTGGTGCATTTTAGTGACCGAACCGATAAAAAACATATGGTTCGGTTCTACTCAATTAACCGCAAATTTAACTATTAGAACCGAACCGAACCGCTCTTGAATGGTTCGGTTTGGTTCCACGGTTTTTCCATTCAAAATGTATTACAAAAGATATTGTTTATCCATAAAAGGATAAACATTAGTAATATTATTATAAAAAATTCTGAATTATATATAACAATACAATTCTTGATTATATATATATATATATATATATATATATATAAATTAGTAAAATATATAATAGTTACATTTATAACCTCACATTTCATAATTAGTAACACATGTAAGAATACATGTATAACAATATATGATATATGTTAGTTTCAAACTCAATATCACATAAGTTAGAAAATATGTTCCAAATCATAAGACACTAGGAAACAATTTAGTAACTNCTTATCTCCTCTAGCCAGTAAAAATGTGACATGTGTGCTATTTTGTTTATTTTTAAAAATATTTTTATAGAAAATGATGAAACATGACACATGTCATGATTTCACTGGCAGGAGGAGATAACTTATCTCCTTATACAAGGAGATACTCCATTCCCAATAACATATATAATATTAACTTAATAACAATTTAGTAACATATATAACACTACAATTCACACAAAAATTGATAATTTAAGCTAGAAAATTGGTTGAAGAATTTAAAGAATAATAAAACATTATTCTCTAATCCCTAGTATATATTTCTTTAATTATGCGGTTCGGTTCGGTTCCAATGGTTCCTAAATTTCTAAAACCATAAACCGAACCGAATATAAACGGTTCCTTAAAAAAATAACCGAAGCGAACCGTGAAACTAAACCGAACCACATTTTGCAGTTTGGTTCGGTTCGGTTCCATCGATTTTGCGGTTTTAACCGGAACCACTTACATCCCTAGACACGATAGTGTCTGTCAACGCGCTAGTATATATAATCAAGATATTTTATGTCAAATCATCAAGAAGAAATATAAAACTAGAGCGAAAGCGTACCTTAATGTATCATTGAGAATATGATGCGTGGTCTTTATATCATTATGTATCCACTAACTCCATAGCTTTTGTCCTTGTATGCAAGTGCATGTTCATAGTAGAATATGTAGGTTCTTTGGCCTTCCAATTGTATATCAATTACCCTTAGCCTTAATTTCTCTTCTAATGGGATGAAGAGAATAACTTATGTTATGGTTCATATTGTTGTTTATGTTGTCTATAATTAGGGACCATAACCCCTATTTATAAGGCAAACATTCCCTCTCATTAAGGATGATGCATTTTCAATTTTCTTATTTCTTATTTTTTCCATCATAAAAATAGATATAAGACTTTATGTATTTACACAATAATTTCCATAACAATTATGTTTATAATCATATACCTTACTTTAAGTAGATCACTTTAATTTTGTTATTTAAAATAATGCCCCTAAATACATTTAAACATTCACAAAGTGACTCAAAATTTGTTCCAGTTGTATCATTTGCTATGTCAACCCTGTTATTTTTTTAATGAAGGGAATGAATTTTTTTATAAAAAAATCGATGTGAAAGGTAGGGATTAAAGTCATGGAGAGAACTAAGCAAAGCCATAATTTGTCAAGCCCGAATTTTCCAAAACACTATTCAAAATATAGAGTGAGTCATAAGATCTTTGAATCTGCCCAACAATCATAAATCATAATCACTTTTTTTTGGCACCTTCTAAAAGTTAAGAAAATATATAGGCGGTGAAGAACAATCTTGCTGCCAAAAAGAAAACTAGGTCAACTAACCATTCATTAATTATAAAGAAAAGTCAAATGAGAAGATTATTATACAGGAGAAGATGATTGCTTTCGTTTTAAATCTAGAAATAAATGTAAATTCGAGATCCCTTCAAATAACGTTCCCAATCTTATACTTTCGAGTATGCTGAATAATAAATGAGTATAGAGGGATTAATATCAAGTGAATTGGATTGTTAGAAACGGGAATAATTAGTCTGATATTCTTCAATGTTCATTTTTCTGTAAACTTCGTAAACAATCAAGAATATAAACATTCTAAATTGATCTAGTAAGTTAATTTAACAAATGAGTGTGAGAGGATATTTTTTTGTGTTAACCAATGACATCCTTCATTATTTGAGTAAAAGTTTAAACTCTTTTAGAATATATGATAGCTGTAAAGAATTTAATATTGTTCTTAGAAGTTATATGATATGGATGTAATAACCTTACCCGGTAAATCAACCTTGAGAGAAAATGCTAAATAAAAAGATTGAGTTGAATATTTATTTTTATTAAAGATTGAATAATATTTTTTTTCTAAGCAAAGATGTAACATTAAGAAAACATAAGGGTTGTTAACCCAATATAAACACATGACCAAGAATACACACCAAAACACTGCCAAAAACAGTCAGCAATGCTAGAACAAAAACAGAAGCCGCAGAACAAAAGACAATAGAAAACATAAAAAGACAGCAAAAAAATAGAGAAGAAAATCAGCCAAAAAACACACACTAAATATAGGACAAAATACACAGCCAAGGGTCATACACCAATTCTGAAAAGTATACTGATTAGAGGTAACTATTGCAGCGAACCACAACTAAGATCTAACTTTTATTGCATCCATGACAACAATGTAGCTGCACTCCTTCTTCCCAAAAATAATATCATTTTTCACCAACCAAATAGACCAAATTACAACAAACTATAGCATAATCCAAATCTTGTAACCTTTCTCAAACGGACACAAGGATATGAACTTCAGAAACATAGACACACAGTTAAGAGCAGCGATTTTTGGATTGTTTAGCCACTTGAAGAAACCACTCCAAAGCTGATCAGAGAAAGTACAACAGATGAACATGTGATCAACGATTTCCAGGTGATTATAACAGAATGCACAAGCCAATTCAGTTTCGTCTGAAATTATACACCTCTTACCCAATTCCAATTTAACTGCAACTTTTTCTCAGAGAACTCTCCAAACAAAGCAACACACCTTTGAAGGTGCCCACTTAATCCACACCTTGTTCAACAGTCTCCCTTCATCTGTTTGAACAAAATTCAATTGGCTTAAATAAGCAGATTTCACATCAAACACACCTGATTTATAAAAGGTTCTACTTCTAAGAATCCACATAGCCAGCCCTGCACGAATAAGGCATCAACAGTTGAAGTAAATCGTTCTCAAGCTCCTCCTTCCAAACTCCTAAACCCATTGTCCAGATACAGCCACTGTTGCAGCAGAATTTTCTGCAAATTTATAAAGTCTTGGATGAGTATCTTTATAAAGATTGAATAATATATGTTAAGCGCAATTATCAAAACTGGTTTGTGTAGGTCAGTTCAACCATAAACCAGTGATCATGCTTCATATCAGTATTTATATTGGTCATGTAATTATATCAGCTAATTTTCAATTGAACCCTATCAGTCATACCGACTGGTTTAATTAATATTTTTAATGAAACTAATTTATTTTTACCAAAATGTTGATATAAATGATCAAACACATAACTACTATATTAATTATCCATTTTAGTACTTATGTTTTTTGAACTTACTAGTTTGATCCTTCAAAAATTGAAACACTCAAAATGATCCAAAAAATTTCAAATGTGTGTCAAATTAGTCCATTTTGAGGTCAAATTAGTCTCTACCGAGGGTTTTAAAACATGATAAAAAAACTAATTTGACTCACATTTAAAACTTTTATGGATAATTTTAGGTTTTTTAATTTTTAGGGACCAAACTCGTAATGCCGGGAACACATGAGGACTAAAATTGGTATTTACTCCATTTTTTATACTCTAAAATATGGTCTACCATATATATTTTTTAACAAATGATATAATAAAAATAGTTATTGTCTTTTTTATTGATTTTTCAACATTAATATTAGTATAAAATATATATGTATATTTAATTTTACTGATATGTGATTTAATTAGTGTACCAGTTCTCTGATTTGATGAAGAGTATGGTATTAATAATTAGTTTGTGAAAAAGAGAGGTTAAGTTTTAAAGTGGACTAATAATTAGGTGTTATTAATTACAATAATCAAATTTTCCAAATATATTTTTGAAGTTAAATAACATTTCATCACAAAGTCAACTTTCATATATGAAAATCAAAAGACAACTCTTTACATAATAATTTATACTAATAAATCCCCTCAATGAAAGTAGTACACTGAATTTGTCAGGTAGTTGGGAACTTAAATACAAAATTAGTTCTTAAAAGTTTTTATCTTTAAAATAAACTTGACTTAGTCTTTATTTGGGAACTTATGATTCTTTCTTAACATATATCTGTTACCTTTTGGAAGAGTATTGTTAATAACGGGAGCAGCAAATGTCAACTATTTGGGGGCATCTAATGTTTTTTTCAGAGAGAATGACTTATGTGGAGATTGTATGTACGTAAATAAATCAATAAATCTTTACAACACATTAAAATTTGAATTTAAATTAAAATTTGGTCCTAAATTAAAGCACATAAAAACATAATATATATATATATATATATATATATATATCTTAATACAAAATTTTCTTTCTTTTCAATCCATGTATCATCTCTAAGACTATTCAACAAATAGTCATCTAAGGCAGTCTCTTAAGGTTGTCATCAAGTGGTCATCAGAGCTAGTTTTAGCTTGAAAGCCAAGTCATGGTCGATGAGGCCAACCAAAGGACAAACATCTTCCTTTCTAAGTGTTGGGTCCAAGGAAAAGTCTACCTATTAAGTATTGATGGTGGATGTACCAACATGGTTAGTTCAAGGTTAGTTTCAAAACTAAGCCTTGAGACTAAACCACATCCCACTCCTTACGAATTACAATGATTAAGTGAGATTGGAAAATAATTGTGAACCAACAAGTAGAGGTTCCCTTTTCAATAGGAAAATACGAAGATGTAGTTCTTTGTGATGTGGTTCACATGGAGACTAACCATATACGTTCGGCCGTCCTTGGCAAATGGACAAAAGAACCATCCATGATGGATTCTCAAACAAATACACATTTTTTTCACCAAAACCGAAAGGTGGTGTTATGTCCTTATCTCTTACACAAGTGATTAAGGATCGAAAGATTTTGAAAAAGAGAATTGAGGAGCAGAGAAAGGAAAAGTTGTGCAAAATTGAGAGTGAAAAGAAAAATGAGGAGAAAAGAGTCATTGGAAGAAAGAGGAAGATTAGTGAAGAGGAGAGAAATTTCCTTACAAAAAAAAGTAAGGTTGAGAATGTGTTAAGTCCAAAACAGCCCCTACCTCCACTCTAGGGTGGAAAATTGTTTTTTACCACTAACAAGTCTTTGCTTGATTTTGTTCAAAATTTTTTGCTAGACATTGGAGTAATCTTCCTTAAGAAAAAAGCACCTGATCATCCACCCTTATGGGAGGCTGAATTTTATATTGGTCAAGTTGCTCCTATGGATATGACGAGGATAAGTCATGAAAACTCAACTATTATGGTATTTTCTAAAGATGCACGTTTTTAACAAGTATTATGGTGTTTTTTAAAGATGCACGTTTTTAACAACAAGTATTATGGTTGCTTTTCTTCTTGCTAGATTATTCGCCAAGGGTATGACCAATGATGAATATGTGGAGAGTTGTTTCAAACAATTCAAGAAGATGGTCTTTGTGATGGGAAATTCAACACAATAACAATGTAAACTCTAACAGAGTATATGCAGTGGATAATAATTTCCCCAATTTGCTAGAATCTGTGAGGAACAATATCAAATAATGCAGTAACACAAAAGGGACACCATAATTTTAACGTGGAAAAAATTTCCAAAGTAAGAAGTAAAAATCACAGGCACAAGCCAGTAAACCAAGATCCACTATAATCAAAATATTAATGCAATAGTGTCTCCAAAATACAACACAAAACATGCTCAACAATACGACATACAACAGAGCAACAAGCTTGAAAATGAGAACAAGAAAAATGAGAACAAACCAAAAACACAGCTGCTGTAACAGCTCGATTTCTACCACCTCGGACGTCATCTAATTGATCCAACCATTCAGAATGAAGTACTATAAGTTGTGAACCTGCTGCCCAAATTTCAGTCTGATCCAACGGTGAACGAAAATACAGTCGCGAGTTTCCCACGACTGCTAGGAGTTCCTACGGGTTGAGTTTTCTTATCTTCTCTCACACTTTTCAATTGTCTCTTTTTGCATAAATTGTCTGCACCCTCTTACCACATCTGACCCCTATCTATTAGATTAAGTGAGACAAGTGAGCTTTACCCAACTGAGTCTTTCTCCACATAGGAAGGGAGCCCAAACCCAACATATCTCCTCCTCACAACTATATGGAGAGAATCGCCAAACCGGCGATCTCACAACAAGTTTCAAACTTCCACCTTGATAAGGCCTTAGTCATCTTATCAGCATCATTATCATCTATATGAACCTTAGCCAATTCCAACAACCTAGCATCCAAAACATCACGTATCCAATGATACATCACATCAATATGTTTGGACCTAGAATGAAAAGTTGAATTCTTCCCAAGATGAATGGCACTTTGACTATCACAAAATAACAAATATTTGTCTTGAACAAAACCAAGCTCCTGCAAGAATTTCTTCACCCAAAGCAACTCGTTGTATGCTTTTATAATGGCAATAAACTCTGCCCCAGTAATGGACAATGCAACACACTTTTGTAACCTGGATTGCCATGCTACAGCCCCCTTGCAAATTTAATCAAGTAACCTGAAGTAGACTTTCTGGAATCAATGTCTCCAACCACATCAGAATTAGTATAGCCCACAAGAGTAGGTTTATCACCTCCAAAACAAAGCCTCAGACTAGAAGTACCACAAAGATACCTCAAAATCCATTTGACAGCATTCCAATGCTCTCTACCTGGATTTGATAGAAATCTACTAACTATACCAACAACATATGCAATATTTGGTATTGTGCATACCATTGCATACATCAAACTTCCCACAGCAGATGCATAAGGAACTCGTTGCATATCTAATTTTTCAGCTTCATTTGAAGGACACTATTAAGCACTCAACTTAAAATGAGTAGCAAGAGGAGTGCTTACCGCCTTAGCATTTTCCATCTGGAACTTCTGTAACACTCTCTTAATATAGCGCTCATGTGACAGCCAAAGTTTCTTTTCTTGCCTATCTTGCATGATTCTTATACTAAGAATCTGCTTAGCAGCTCCCATGTTTTTCATGGAAAATGACTTGCCTAGTTGGTTCTTTAACCTGTCAATCATGGAAATATTTTTCCCTACAATATGCATGTCATCAACATACAATAACAGGATGATAAAATCACCATCAACAAACTTTCTAATGAAGACACAATGATTAGAAGTAGTCTTCTTGTAACCTTGCTCACACATAACATACTCAAACTTCTTGTACCATTGTCGTGGAGCCTACTTCAAACTATATAGACTCTTTCTCAGCCTACACACATAGTCTTCTTTCCCTTCTACAAGAAAACCATCAGGTTGTTTCATATAAATCTCTTCCTTCAAATCACCATGAAGGAAAGCAGTTTTTACATCCATTTGCTCTACCTCCAAACCAAGAGTAGCAGCCAAACTCAATACAATTCTAATGGATGACATCTTCACCATAGAGAAAAAATCTCACTGAAATCAACATATTTTCTCTTTCTGAAACCTTTAACCACCAATCTCGCTTTATACCTTGGAGATGTAAAATTACTTTCTTGCTTCACCCTATAAATCCACCTGTTTTCCAAAACCTTCACCCCCTTGGGGAATTTGATCAAATCAAAAGTGTGATTATCATGCAAGGACTTCATTTCCTCTTATATTGCATCCAACCACTTCTTCTTTTCTTCATTCTCCATGGCCTCATGATAATATTCAGGTTCTCCCCCGTCTGTCACAACAACATAGTCATCAAAAGGGTATCTGGTAGATGATTTCCTCTGCCTATTAAACATCTGAAGTTGAACTTGAGGTGATTCAGGAGCATCACCAAGTTTCTCATCTTGTGACATCTCATGTTCATCTTCACCAATATTAATGGGAAATTCTAAATCATCTCCAAGTTGTTGATCACCAACATAATCCTGTTGCTCACCATTTTGAATGTTATTCTCAACTGTATCCAAATCATGTATAGGCATCCAAAATGGATCAATATCAGACAATCTACTATCTTCCTCGGGGGTAGTCTTCTTCATCTTATCAATGTCTTCAATGGTTTGATCTTCCATGAACTTCACATCATGACTTCTAACAACCTTTTTCTCAACAAGATCATATAACCTGTAGCCAAATTCAGTTTCACCATAACCGATAAAGATGCATTGCCTTGTCTTCGCATCCAACTTGTACCTTTCATCCTTTGGAACATGCACAAATGTCTTGCAATCAAAGACTCGCAAATGATCATACCTGACATTCTTTCCAAACCAAATTTTGTCTGGCATCTCAACATTCAGAGCAACTACATGACTAAGATTAATAACATGCACTGCCATGTACAAAGCCTCACCCTAGAAATGTTTAGGTAATTTTGCTTCAGAAAGCATGCACCTAACTCTTTCCATCAAAGTTCTGTTCATCCTCTCCGCTAAGCCATTAAGCTGAGGAGTCTTAGGAGGAGTCTTTTCATGCCTAATACTTTGCTGCTTGTAGTAAATATCAAACTGTCTACAATACTCACCACCATTGTCAGTACGAATGCATTGCAGCTTCTTGCCAGAATGTCTCTCAACCAAAACATGGAATTGTTTGAAATTTTCAAGAACTTGGTCTTTTGTCTTCAAAGCATAGACCCAAAGCTTCCTTGAACAATCATAAAAAAAAAGTAAAGTGCACCATCAAATGAATTTACCTTCAATGGACAACAAACATCAGAACGCACCAATTCAAGCAACTTTGACTTCCTTGAAGGGGATGCTTCTTAAAGGATACTCTGGTCTGCTTACCAACCATGTAATGAGAATATTTCTCCAAATATGCACTCTTCAATCCTGGAAGTACACCCTTTTTGGCTAAATAATTCAACCCTTTTTCACTAATATGACTAAGTCTGTGGTGCCACAAAGAAGCCTCCATATCCATAGCATCCATACTTTCTTTAGCAACCAAAGCTTTTATCCAATTCAGTTTAGAAATTTTCTCCCCCTGGCCACAACCAAGTTACCTCTAGTGAGTTTCTATTTTCCAGGACCAAGGTGATTATCATAACCACCAACATCAAGCATATACACAAATATCAAATGAAACGAACATCTGGAGCATGTTTAACTCCTCCCAACAACAACTGCATTCCCATGTTGGTATGCAAGCAAATATCACCAATACCAACTACCTTTGACACACCATCATTACCCATCTTCAACACTTCAAAATCACCAGAAGTATAAGATGTGAAGAACTCCTTCCTAGGTGTAACATGCAGTGTAGCATCACAATCAATTATCCACATACTCTCATATGATACAAGATTAACTAAATCACGGTCACGAAGAACAATAAGATCATCACAAGTAGCAGTAGTAACATGATCATCATCACCATGATTCTTCTCGTTCTGTTTGCCCTTCTTGTCTTTGTTCTCCCTTTTCCATTGAAAACAGTTCTTCTATATGTGACCTGCTTTGTGACAATAGTGACATTCCACATTCTTGTATCTGGACTT